>NC_092060.1:9125000-9307500 GCF_039877785.1 Chaetodon trifascialis
TTCGTCCACATGTACACCCCTTAGACAATTCGCCAAAACAGCGGCAAACAACTGTTTCCTCAACAACAACGACCACCACGCCAACAACAACGGTGACCAGCACCACAACTACTACTACTACCATTGCCACAACTACAACACCTGTTCCAACCACAGTGGAATCCCGTGAAACCATATCTGCTGGGTATCAGATCGAGGATGGTGAAGGCGAATACAGTGAAGAATATGATTACAAGGATAGTGATAGTTTGGATGCCAAGGAGGAATTAAACAGTGAAATTTCTTATGCCACTAATGATCATAGCAGTAGCCTTGCCACATTCTCATCAGCTGAGGAAAAAGATACCCATGAAGGTAGACATAATTTACCCAACCAAAAAACAACTGCCAGTCCAAAGCTAGATAGTAACCTTCATCCAACTGAAAGGACTGTAGAAGTCATTGTCAACATAAACAATTCTGATGGACAAGGGGTCAAGATAAGGGAGCCAACTGAAGAAAAAGGTAGAGAAAATCAAAATTTTGCAGGAGAGAGTGAGAGGGAGGCAGTAACAGCAATGAAAGGACAAGAAAAACACAAAATAGACACAGAAGGCAGTGAGAAAAGCAAAGAAAAATCTAAAAAGGAGTGGGTTACACAGAGCAACAATATGCAGGATAACATCCAATTAATGACACAGAATAGACCAAGACCTAACACCCAACCTTCAGTACAACAAAATACACCAAGCCAAGCAAGAACATCCGCCAAAGTCCTTTCCTCAAACTCAACAAGAGGCAGAACAAGACAAGAAGTCACACAGAAAGAGGATAAAGGGCTAAACAAGCCAAAAGTGCCTTCAAAGATCGACAGTTTCCCGATAATGGAGCCAGTTCACCCATGGCTTCATCAGAACAATCGGGGAGGAGGTCAAACTACTTCTTCCAGGATGTCACACACAAACCAAGACAGAAATACAGGAAGACAAGATGAAGTGAACCCAAACAGGCATTCCCAGGCTCCCAGAGTTCCCCCAACCTCCCGCTGGCCTTCACACCATCATCATCACCATTACTTTCCCCTCTCCCCCTCCTGGCCACATCACAGGTCATTCCCTCATCCAAGGCATGGTAAATAAAGTTGCTATGTAATGATTTCCACATTAAACTCTGTTCTGAAATTAGTTGTATGATTGATTGATGGAATGCATAAGAGATAAAGGACAGAGAACAAGATATATTATATTATATTATATTATATTATATTATATTATATTATATTATATTATATTATATTATATTGACTTGACTAGCAAATATACTAAAAAATATATTATGTTGACTTGATGTCATGATATGTCCTCCTGGTTGGAATGCATGGATGCACAGAGTCGATCAAATGTTCTCCGCTCCTAGGTCCTGGGTCACACCCTCTGCCAACACACCGGCCTTGGCCTTTCCCCCACCCCTGGTCTCAAAACCAGGTTGTCACCAACCGACCAGAGATCACAGCTGAAACAGTGAAGCCAACACCTACAATTTCTGGAACAACAGGAAACACCAGATTCACACTCTCTAAACCCCACATGTCCCATGATCATCAAACTCATCATGTGGATGGCAGGACCCAAACCAGAGATCAACTGTTTCTATCAAGGCTGAGGAACAGATACAGACAGGTATGATGAGTGATGGTTTTGTGGGTATGCCGTACGTGTGCTAATAAATCTTATTGTGTAAAAGGGGGCCCTGGTCTGTGGGGGGTTTAAGGTGTTTAAGGTGTTTTTTTAAAAACAAACAAACAAACAAAACAACTGAAGACACATTACTTAAGGAGAACTCTGGTGGCTACCAAAAATGCAAACAATGTAAAAGGACCTCTGCAGAGCCAGTGTTTGATTTGTCTATTCCAGGCTACTGTAGAAACATGGTGTTGCAACTTGGCAGAATCCGTGGAAGAAGACCTGCTCCCTTTGTAGATATAAAGGACTCATTCTAAGATAATGAGGCAGGTGACTGTACACTAAGGAAAACATAATTATGAATATTATATTCTGTGTCTGTCAAGAGATTCCCATAAATCCTACACACTGTAGCTTTAAGTACACACACAAAATAGAAAAAACATAGGTGTTACTAATAGCATTAATAATGGCTGAACTTAATTTATTTTTACTTATTCAAGAGCCCTTCTCTTTTTCATGCTGGCTCACTGACACACTTAAATGGAACACAGCCATCATGAATGGTATTAGTGAGTACGTGGAAGTGGAATACGACATGAGGAGATCAGAAATGTAACTGGAAGCAAGGTCATGCAGAGCCTTAGAAATAATCAGCAGCATCTTATAGTTGTTGCAGGGTGGGGCGGCTGAGGGGTGGCTGTAGCTCATGAGGTAGAGTGGTCATCTGCCAATCAGGAGGTTGGTGGTTTGATCCCTGCCCTTGGCAGTCCACATGCAGAAGCATACTTGGGCAAGATACTGAACCCAAAAACTGCCCCTGATGCTGCGCCATCAGTGTGTGTATTCATATGTACGTCGCTTTGGATAAAAGCATCTGCCAAATGACTAATTGTAATTGTAATTGTAGTTTGTTCAGAATTTTATATGTAGCCCGTCAGTGCCAGCACACTTGAATATGACCAAAAGAGTTTTGGTTTACAAGTGTTGGTTTAGGAAGAGTGAATGGTCTACTGGTGAAGTCAGTCAGTTCAGCACTCCTTATACCTTTACAAAACAGCATGCTCCACAGCTGCTAGCTGTTGCTGCAAGAGCAGCAGGCTGCCTTTCCCATCAAATAAAATCTGTTTAACTTGCTACATGTGTAATGTTAAAGTTTTCTCAGGAGTTGGTGAAGATCCAAACAGAGCTAAAAAAGCAGAGAGAATTTCGGTCCTACATTTATCAAGTGGCAAAAAATGACCCTATTTGCTGGATGTGGTAGGCAGATATTGTTTTCTGGCATAGTCAGAGCAAATTACAGGGTGTAATATGTAAACATTGTCTGTTTGCTTCTTTTGAAGATCTGCTGGCCATTGGTGGGCAAAAATTGATTAATGCAGTTTTAAAAGATTTAAACAATATACAGTATATGTTCTTCTTCCATAAAAGCACAGACCACAAACATATTCATGTACGCAAAAACTACACACTGCCAACAATGTTCACTCATCCAGTGTTTATTGATTTTTGCAAATGCAGTGGCTCTTCTGTACTGGCAAAAGATGTGTTTGCTGGAAATTATTTTTTATTTCATTTTGGCTTTTATAGCAACACAATTGCTGATGATGGCAATTATGATGAATTAGCTCTTTGAGATTGGTTTAATTCCAAGTAAATTGATCAATACCATCAAATTGATCATTTGGTTTTAAATTTTCCAGGCACAGCTCGATCGCATTGCTCAGCGAGGGAGGATAGTGACACCCAAACCTCACACTAGCTACCACAATCCCAACCCAATTCCACATAGACCCCACACTCCCAAACCACTAGCACCCACTGCTTCTTACACTTACACCCTGCAACCTCTGAAACCTGTGAAACCTTCATCATCATCATTCTCTGGTTTCATCCCAACGCCTCGTCCTTACCACCCCACCACACCTGGAGTTCTGTATGGCAGCCGATGGCCCGTTGGAGGTAGGTGCACTATTGAAAAGATACAGGCTATATGTTTATAATGGAAAATGCAGTATATTTTAATATAAATTAGTCAGTCATAATGAAATTATTTCTTGCTGTTTGAATGTATATTTGTAGCAGGGCGAATTAGCTCTCGGCGGCCCACTGCTGCACCTCCTTTCCCATGGGTGTTTGGAGCTGAAAGTGGTGGTGTGAAACCGCGTATTACCACGGAAACCACAGCTAGCGTGTCAGTGCTGGCGGAGAGTGATGTCTTCCTGCATTGCAAAGCAACAGGGAATCCTGAACCCAGCATTGCCTGGACCAAAGTCTCCACAGGTAGAGTGAAGAGAGATTAAAAATAAAAGAAAGACAGAGAATGGATTAAGGATGAAAGACAAATTACAAATGTAGGAAAATGAGACAGTCCTAGGGAAAATAAACACAGTCTCTGTGTGTCTTTCAGCTCTCATTGTTCCCATGTCAGATCTGCCTGCTGCTGCGTCCATTGTGATGCTATCAACTGGGATGCCAGAGACAGAAATTTTCAAATGGGGCATAATTTAAAACCTTCCCTCCTCTTTGTCTCCTTGTCTTTGCTATTCCCACCATTAGGTGCCACCATCCCAGCCAACAGCAAGCACGGTCCCCGTTTTGAAGTCTTCAAAAATGGAACTTTTGTCATTAAAAACATCCAGCTTCAGGACAGAGGACAGTACCTCTGCACAGCCCAGAACAGGTTTGGATCAGATCGCATGGTCATCACCTTAGCTGTCCAGACTGAGGCACCCAAGATCCAGCCACCTAAATACACAGAGATAGCAGTCTACTTAGGCAAAGGTGTGACTCTTGACTGTTTTGCTTCGGGAAAACCACCTGCCCAGATTTCCTGGATTCTTCCAGATAGGTCATTTGTACGTGAAGTTGGGACTGCTCACACTCACCTTTCTGCAGTGTCTCTGCTTCAAAATGGAACCCTGCAAATTCATTCTCCCAATTTCTCCAGCAAAGGAGACTACAAATGTATTGCAAGCAATGCAGCTGGTGCTGATACAATTACTTATCATCTCCATGTGGCAGCTCTGCCTCCAAGCATCAGTGAAGGAATGGACACTGTGATCATTCAGCCAGGTATAGTACATAAATTTCATTTCATGCAAACAAAATTCTAATAAGTTCCATTTTCCTTATGACATGGCTGGTAGACAATCAAATGTTTGCAATGCCACAATGAGTAATGTAAACTAATAAAATTACATTTAACTTACATTTAACCAGGCAGGAGTGTGTATGTACACTGCTCTGTGAAGGGTGAACCAGAGCCAAGTCTGAAGTGGACACTCCCAACAGGCGTCCATGTTAAGCCATCGCAGTTCCTTGGACGCAGGCTGTTCGTCTTCCCCAATGGGACGCTGTATGTGAAGAATGTTTCGCCAGTTGATGCTGGGAGGTAAAATATTTGTTTTAGTCTCTTTTAATATGATTCATTGTTTATGTCTATACGCTGGTTAAATGTCTGGTTTAATATAAGCAACTACTGTATCATAAGTCATGGTTCTTGTTTTAGTTGGCTTACCTAGCTAAATCAGAATGCGTCATCACTTAAGCTATTCAAATAATCCTCTCAATTTTTTGGTATCCCTCTGAAGCTTGATGTCAGACAAATGAAGGTTAGGTGGTGGGTTTTTATCAAAGCACATATTTTTATAAAGACTATAAATTTGAATGTGCAGTCAATTCAGGTGAATGAACCCTGTTTAAATCAAGACATATTGTGCGTACATAACTAAAGACAGTTTTTCTGAACCCTGAGTAATACCGTATAAGTGGGTGGTGATGTCTTCATGGCAGCATACAGTGCAATGCTATGCAGCTGTCTGATAAAAGTTCAAATGGGCATTGCAAATGTTCTGTGCTAAATAGCTACATATAGCATTGAGTATCAGCAATATAACATTGATTTTTTTGTTTTTTAGCAAAGTTGGTGATATGGCTCTAAGTATGGTAATGTACGGTTCTAGTTCCCCTTTTGTGTAGTTCGATGACTTTCTTGATCCCCAGACTCTTGCTCCCAATAATCACCAACAGGCTGACATTTTTACCTTTGAATGAAAAGTCTCAAAAACTCTTGTCTCTAGTCTCAAAAAAAATTGGCACAAACAATCATGTTGCCCACAGGACTATAATCAAGTGCAATAATCCAGTCAAATTTTCAATTAATCATAATACTCTGGTTTTGACCAAATACCATATGGCATTCCCATCAGCCTTAGAAGCTGCTAGCATGTCTCCCTCACTTGGACAAGGGACCAACAGTAGATTTTCATCTTCTGACTTTGAATGGCATGCAGCAGTAGATGTGTTGTATACTGCTTTTATGGTCAGCTGTGTGTGCCATTTGACAAAGCACAGTATTCATATTCCAAACAATACAAATTTTCAGTTCCACTCAAGGTAATTAAGCTGTTTAAAATGTTCTTCCTGTGACTGGTGATCTGAGCAGCTGTGAGTTTAAAAGAAGTCACCAGGTTGCTGTTGATCCTTCCACAGTTACGAGTGTTTGGCCACTAATGCTGTGGGCATTGCAAAAAGAACCGTTCTGCTGGAGGTGAGGGTAGATTCCCCCTCCTTCCCACGCCAGCCTCCTGCTCCTCTTCCCATCCCCCAAACCCACCGGCATGGTGTACCATCCCGCCAGCACTCTGTCTCCGCTATGTATGGCTCTGCCGTCTACCTTCACTGTCCAGAGTCTACTGGTTCCACAAGAGGGACCTTCTGGCAGCTGCCCTCCAAGACCCTCATGGAACATCAATATAGGTAGCTTACTTTCCTGAATTCACAAATCAGCATAATACTGAATGAATTTTTAATATGTTAAAACATTTTGGTTACCATTAATCTTTACTGACTGCTTTAATCTCAACCTTATTTCTCTCCCTGATCTGCTTGCAGTCCAGAGAGACCAATTAAAGTCTTCCGTAATGGGACTCTGAGGATACTTCAGCTAACAGAGCTGGATGGTGGAAATTATCTGTGTGTCTTTCAGCGGCCCAATGGGGAGGACATGGAGCTCTTCCAGGTATGAACACAATAGAAAATGACTTCTGGCAGGTTCATTTTCTGCCAACTCAGTTCCATTAGTCTATGCTTCATTTCTGGCCGAGAACATTTGTTCATTAAGACTCTGCCTTGTTAATGAGTATCAAAGTCACTGTTGTAAAGACATGGCATATTTGAAGATTTAAAGAAGTGGTCTGCCCTCAAAGTTAAGAATAGGATTTTAATTTTTCCATATATGGGCTGGCAAAAGCTGTAAAAGACTATTCAGTGACCAATGTCTGACTGAAGTCTGTCTCTCTATTTTCCAAGCTTTCGATGCAACTTTTCACATTTAAAGTATTTTATGTATGTGCTCATATTTTTGTATAAATTTGCTTTATCAGGTAGAGGTGTTAATGACTCCTCCCAGAATTGAACATGTGAGGACTCCACAGACCAGGGTCACCTTTGGAGAAAATTTCCAGGTAGCTATGGGGAGTTAGCACCAAGTTTATTTAAAGTAGGATCAGACATATATCACCTATGTTTTGCTAGTTGTTTTTTTTTTTTTTTTTTTTAAGTTTTCTGCATATTATGATTTTACATGCATGCATTTGATTTTGTAAGACACTGCAATCTCATTTCCCAAAAGCATCTTAAAACAACAGGAGTTGATTTCTATTTAAATTTTTTATTCTTATTTTTCTTTACTTGGGAGCAGCAGAACAAGCAAATCATTAACATATTGACAACATCTTAAAAAGTTTATATAGTGGTGAGAGTGAACCAAAACACTAAAGTCATTGGCTGTGTTAACAAAACAATGAGCTCAAAGATGCTGAAATGTTCTCGAGTGGGAAACTGAAGTTGGGTTATATTAATCTAGAGGTTTGGCACTAAGAGGGACTCCTTTCAAATGACACAAAGTCATTAAAATTAATAAACTAATAAATAAACATCCAGCTGCTCAAAGAATTCTTCTGTCAGTTGTTTTAATTCTTCTTAATATTAAGTTTAACTTTCTTACACCCAAAAAATGAGCTTGGATATTTTAAAATCAAATTAAATTTAGAAGCTTTCAGCACTACAGACACTATCATTATAGCAACTTGAAAAACTGTTCCATGTTTAACAATTTAAAAAACATCCTTACCAGTAAGATATTCTTTCAGAAGTGAGCCTAGATTTCTACACTACTTATACTTATTTCTCATCCTCATTCTTCCTCCTTTGTTGACTTTTTAGGTCGACTGTGTTGCAACAGGCCTCCCTGATCCAGAAGTTTCTTGGAGTCTACCTGATGGAACTGTGATCAACAATGCTCTTCAGTCAGATGACAGTGGGCTACGCAACCGCCGCTTTGTTATTTTTGGCAATGGAACTTTGCTTCTCCAGCAAATGGGCAAAAAAGATGAGGGTGACTACACTTGTTATGCCAAGAATAAACTGGGCAAGGATGAAAGAAAAGTGAGCGTCAAAGTGGGACCAAATGCTCCAAAAATTAGATTTAAGTCACAATCACTGGTGACAGTAAAGTTAGGAGAAGCAGCAAAGTTGAGTTGTCAGGCAACAGGTGAACCTTTACCAAAAATCATTTGGATCTCACCAAGAAATGATGTGATACCGATGTCATCAGACAAATTTCAGATCATGGGTGATGGGGTGTTATTGGTGAAAAAAGTAAGACTGGCTGATGAAGGGAAATATGTGTGTGTGGCACGAAATTCTGCTGGTGATGATGTTAAAAACATGAAACTTGAGGCTGAACCCCAGGAACCCTTTATCAATGATATGAAAGGGAAGAGCACCACAAAGCTCTTGGCTGTTTCCTACCAAACAGTGCTCCTGGATTGTAGAGTGGAAGGGAAACCCGAACCAAGAGTCTGGTGGGTTACTTCTTATGGCCACTCCCTTCCAACACCTTACCTAGGTGGTCGCTTCCAAGTGCACCGGAATGGAAGCTTGGAACTGAGAGGGGTGAGGAAAACAGATGAAGGGAGGTACATGTGTCTGGCTAAAAACAATCTGGGTGAAGCCTCACATTTGGTTGAAGTAGAAGTGGCATCATTAGCTGAGAAACCAAGTTTTGCTGTTCCGAATATTGAAATCTTACCAATAAAGCAAGATGGTGGGGCATTAAGCCTGGAGTGCCCCGCTCGTGGCAAACCCAACCCAGAGTTTGCATGGATTCTACCCAACGGGACAATGTTAACACCTGGTGTTAGACTCCAACGCTTCGCACATCATCTGGGTAATGGAACTCTACAGATCTCTCAACCAGTTGCAAGTGATAAGGGAGTGTACCGCTGCCTAGCAAAAAATGTGGCAGGACAAGCCGAGAAACGTTATTCGCTGGAGACAGGAAGAAAGCCACTGATCAGAGGATCAACAGGTATGTTTTTTTTTAATCCCATAAACTTTTTCCATATTCCCCTGGTTTGGTTTCTTTTCACACACAAAAAAATTTCAAATGAACCAAAATGCAGTACTAAAAGTTACGTGAGAAAATTAACTCTACTCAGTCATGAGTGTGAAGGTCCTGAGGAAGGTCTTATCCCCTACAAATATCAATTGAGGCAGGGATACTGGAAGTCAGTCATAGCTGGGGATGCTGAGAGAAGGTCAATCTATATAATGACATCAGGTAAAATGGTGCACATTGTTCATGTTTTTTGTATTCATTTGAATGGCCAGGTTAACAAGGGAGACAAGTGGCATTAGACACCTTAGCACAGAAAAACACAAAAGTCAGGAAGGCAGGGAGCAGGCAGGCAAAACAGATCAAAAAAAGAAGTAAGGATATCTTCAGAGCCTGGTCATTACCACACAGATGAACTGAGGATACTGGGTGAGGCACTGGTGCTCTAATACTGAGGCAGCAGGTGAGTCTTGATTGCTTGATCAACAGCGGTGCTCTGGAGGAGAGGAGGACCCAATCTTTCAGCCACGTCCTGTAGTCAAACACGACTGACAGGAGACAGGAGGAAGGGGAAACACAAAGACACAATTGGGAAAAAGGAGGGGAAGCTTCAGATTTCCACATTTGTAATTTGTTCAGACTGAGGTCCCATCACATTCCCACCACAAACAAATCGCTCCAGGGCCTTGGTGCAGGGATCTCGGATTGCACCTAGGGATGATTTCAGTGTTATGATCTATCCAATATAATCATACCAAATGGAAAAGCAAACCAGAGTCTAATTAACTGTACTAAATGACGCAGGTTTGAAAATGCCCAGAAAGCACATATGAAGAGCCAACCTGGCCATATTACCTCATTGTAATTTTTGTTGTATCAGTCATTTTTACATAAAATGCTATTATTTTACTTTTCCAGGTGGGATGAAGATCACTTATGGCCTCAATCTCAACTTGCCGTGCAGTGTGGATGGCTGGCCACAGCCATCAATCACATGGACCCTACCTAATGGTCTTGTCTTGGACAAACCTCAAACCATTAGCCGGGTATCTTTTCTTGCCAATGGGACCCTCCAACTCAGACATGTCGCCACCTTTGACAAAGGAACATACACTTGTAAAGCCTCCAACTCTTTTGGCTCATCAACACTATCCTACCCAGTCACAGTGATGGTTTTCCGACCTCGCATCACCAGTACACTGTCCTCAATTACAAGAGTCAGCCGGGGATCACCAGTGACGTTAAATTGTGTAGCAACTGGTATCCCCAAGCCGGATATTTCATGGACATTGCCTGGACGCACAACGCTGGTTCCACATAACCGGTTCACAGTGCAGGGAGGGATTCACATGACAGAGGATGGCAGTCTGTTCATACAGAACCCCGTACTCATGAACTCTGGCATTTACAAATGCAATGCTAAAAATGCACTCGGAACAGACTTTAAATCTACTTACCTACAAGTGGTCTGAGTGACAAGTTATAGTTATTATATTGGGAAAAACTCACAGCAGAGTTGAGACTGGATGAGGATTTTTCTTTCAGAATTTGACTGTACTGCATAACAGAGAAACTCCTCAGAGAGAATTAGAACTGCCTGACCGTTGGCTTGAGACACCTTTCAAAGCAGCTTCCACTGAACTATGAAGTTTTCAAATGTGGACTTCCCCGTTATTGTCCACCTTTGACTGCAGCATTTTGTTTTTATGGTGCAAATGTCACATTTTGAGCAAAAAAATGCATTTTTCACTTCTCAAAGCTTTGCTTTTCTGGCCTTACCTTGCCTTGTAATTTCACCTTCAACTTTCACAACATTTGTAAAATTTTACCCCGCAGTACAATTTCTTTTTTACATGACACTGTTCTGCAACTGAAATAACTTAAGACTCCTCTCCCTTGTGATGGATCTGTCTAAATCTAATGTTTACCCCTTATATGATCATTATTATTGTCTATGTGTTGTTAGAAATACAATTTACAGTGTTTTCAGCTGTACATGGTAAATATTGAATTGCTCACATCACAAAATAGACACTTCATCAAACACCATAAATTTTCAGCCAGAAGCAGTAATGAGTAGTGGAGTGTCCTTGTTACACATGAGTATATCATCAGCTATTCTACTGGTGCATTAATAAAGTGCCATATTCTATGAACTTGCTGAACAGTGGCTCTTTTCTGTGAATACAAATACAGACTCATGCTGCTCTACAAAGTGTATCAGCAATTAATGAGTGCATCAATCATTTAATCATGTTAATAATGGTGGGCAAGTACTGGCCCATAGCTGTGATGTGAGCTTACAGTAGCTATTAACAGTAGAGGGATACTAATACACATCAAAGGTGCACATAACAAAAAAAAAAAAAAAATGTGAGTGTGTTTAAGTAAAAAATAAAACATAAAGGTATGTCTTGTTTTTGGTCAGTTCCCTCATATTTGCTACGTTAACACAACAAGAATAAATAAATAAATAAATAAATGCAGCTTTGAAGCTCGGTGGAGGTGTTGAGGTCAGGTCACACCAGAAAATATTAACCTGTCCTGGCAAAATCAATTAATTCCAATAAAATAAAATGTGATGAGTAGATTGTTCAGTGTAAGAGTTTGTTAGCTCTGAAAACCTTTTATTGGACAACAGTAAACAAAAGAGAAAATGGAGAGAATCTTGGAGCACTATTGTGACTAACTTGGCTGGCTAGCTAGCGTTTTAGCAGTTAACTCACCACCACCTACAGCAGTTCACCAACTTTCTCTGCCTCCTCCGGGTATGAGCAGGCCTTGTATGTAATAAACTGTTATTCGTGCGAGATGTTTGAGGTATCATGGCATTAGTTTATTTAATCTATGTGCTGCTTTTGGTCTTGTGGTCATGTTAAATGCCATTAATAATCAAAAGTACATTCAAGTAAATCCTGCCTCTGAATGTTGTGTGGTTTATGAATGTGTGCACCAGTCTACATCGCATAATTAACACACTATTGGTGATGTTCTGCTACATACTAGATAATAGAAGATGCTCCCCTACTCGTAAGCAATGTGATGTACTCGATGTATATGAGTTTCTGACACATTTGCTGTGTGTGTGTTTGCTGCTATACAAGAGAGATTTTGCACTGAGATTTGATTTTTTTTTTTTCTTTCAAATCCATGGACAGCCTACAGCACACTGATTTTGACAAATACTAGTTTTTTAACGTTTACTTAAGTAACACAGACAGACATGATCTCTGTCCATTCAAATTCCTGTTAAAGCTTCACTGGCAGCTAGTGTCTGCTCATTTTATCAGGTGGCATACGTCAGCCAAGGAGATCCCAAATTAGAAAAAGAACATGTTTCCAATGAGTTGCAGTCAAAGCACAACAATGAGTACCACAACCACAGATGAAAGTGTGAAACCACGACATTGTTATGCGTGCATCCAAATGTGTGTGGATACTGTACATGTCAATGCATGCTATATTTCACTGCTGGTTTGTGTTCACCAGAATGTGAATGTCCCACTAAGAATTGCTTCCAGACAACCAGGCCTTTGACTGAGGAAGAAGGGAGCTTTGTCAGACACAAGCATTGGGATTGTTCGATACAGTGTGTGTGTGTGTGTGTGTGTGTGTGTGTGTGTGTGTGTGTGAGAAAGAGATTATATGTGTCCTTTGGAGAGAGAGTGTGTATGTCTGTGAGGAAGAGATCGTGTCTGTGTGTGAGGGATTGTTCAAGACAGTGAGTGGTGTGCCTGTGTATATGTGTGTGTGTTACTGTATGTGCGTGTGTGTAAGAGACACATTAACTTAGAGAGGGAAAACAGGACAAGTGTTTGGTATTTCTGTCTGCATTTCAGTCTGATATCAGCAGACAGGGAGTGTGTGTGTGTACACGTGCATTCTGTATGTGTGCACAAGTGTGTGTGTGTATGTGTGCATTTTGTGTTTTGTTTATTTTCTGTTGCTGTTCATCAAAATGGAAGCAAAGCAGCTCAGATACATGACAGCACTTCGCCCAGCTCCAGTTCATGCGGTGAGTGACACTGATTTCCTTTCTGTCTTGCATTTCGTTTTCTACAAAAACAGCTGTTCAAGCATGAAAAAGCTGTCTGATTCACAAGTCAATTTTAGCTGTGACCTGCAGTCAAAAATGAACATGGATTTAGTTTGAACCACTTCAATCTAATTGTGAGTATAATATTTATATGCTGAAATATCATGCTGAAATGCTTCAGTTGTAAAAACATTTAAAGGCATGCTTGCAGGGTGGTTCTTCAGTGATGGCAATTTCAGTCCATTGGTCAACAACTTAGGTCCAGACTGAAATATCTCAACTGGCTATTGGATGGATTGCCATGAATTTATGTACATGTATTTATGGTCCGCAGAGGACAAATCTGAATGGCTTTGGTGACCCTCACACTTTTCCTTTCCTTCATAGATTTACAGAGTATCATGAAGCTGACTTTTTTTTTTTCATTCTTGACAGCTACTGGATAGATTGGAGAGATCTCCAATATTTGGTCAGTGACCAAATACCTGCAAAACGAATGACATTCTGATCAGCCTGAGCTGCACTTTGTGCTTAGTGCTAATTAGCAAATGTTAATGTGCTAACGTGCTGGTCTAAAATGCTGAACATGCTAAACATTGTACCTGCTAAGCATCAGTAAAACTGTCTTTGTGAGCTTGTTAGCATGTGAATGTTTTAGCTAGTACAGGCTGAGCAAGCAGTTAGACTGACTGTAGAGTCTTAGTCAGGCAGTGGAGACTCCAGACATCTGAAACAAATGCCACACAACAATCCCACAAATGTCACCTTAAAAACATCTGGAAAATATATACATATATAGTGTGTAATATACATATACACAAACATGTGTGTGTGTGTTACTGGTATTTTTGGTATTCTGTGTACCTGGACAGACAATCCAATCAGGCCTAGAATGTGGCGACATTACAATCCCTGGTATTACGGCCTTGTTGGTTTATGGAATGTGACAATATGACCAGCTGATCAGATCACATGACTAGATAGTGTGAGAAAATCTCTTTCACTTTCTCTCTCTGTTCAAAATCCACTGATGGCTACAATCACATCATTTTTATTACCAGTCTTCCAGTCTTTTCTAGATATGCAGTTTTTGGATTAAATGTTATTTAGTGTGTTATCTGGAAAGAGAATCTTCTACTGGCAGGTGATTTTAAAGGTTTCATCAACATCAGTCATAAACATTTGATTGTTTAAATGAGATCATCAAACAAGTCTGGTGAGAAAATTATTCTTTGCTGCCGCTATTAACAACTCATAGAGGGGGGCAAGTAAGTGCTTGTTATAAAGGGCCACAAGCCAGAAAAGTTCTGTTTGAATCTTCAACAATGCATTGTATTCTATAAACTTCTCATATGATTTCTGATGTTAAATCTTAATCAGAAAATAACTAGAGCTGTCAGATACTTTAAATATAGTGGAGTAAAACATACAATACGATCCTGTGTAAAATATATACATAAAAGTGCTCTTTTTATCTATAGAGATTTCTGTGTGAGTAATTGGTGAGTTTATAGTAATCTTAAGGCACTTCATATGACATTTGCCTTGGCTCTCTCATTGTATCATATAATACTGTAATACTACAGGCAATTTATTGTTCTTAATGGCATCATTTTCATCAGGTCTTAATAAAATAATGATGTTGAATAATTTAAATAATTGTCTATTTATTCAACATCTAACTACATACCTTTTCCAATAGGAAAACGAAATTTTATTCTTTATTAACTGTGATTGCTTCTCCCTTTAAGGCCACACTCAGCTGCTGAAAGAGAGCACCGGCTGTATTGTTGCATCGCTGGTCCCCTCCTTCTCCCTCCTCCTCTCCTCTCCCCTCCCTTCACTCATCCGTCCATCCATCCACCCCCTCTCCTCTCCGCACACGCACACCGATTTGCGCATCGCCTCCTCCGGCATAATGACCAACGATTCCCCGGAGGAGGAGACCCGAGCACCGGGCGGCGGCGGAGGAGGCGGCGGTAAAGGAATCGCACGAAGAAACCGAGCGGACGACAATGTCACCATCCTGACATCGTCCATGGATTTACAGAGAGTCAGCCGGAGCCGAGCCAGCAGCAGCAACGATGCCGCCCAGAGCCTCACATCCTCCGTGGATCTGAGCACCTCCTCCCTGGAGCTGAGCATCCAGACGCGGATCTTCAAGATTATCGTCATCGGGGACTCCAACGTGGGGAAGACCTGCCTCACCTTCCGCTTCACCGGGGGCAGCTTCCCCGACAAGACCGAGGCCACCATCGGCGTGGATTTCAGGGAGAAGGTGGTGGAGATTGAAGGAGAGACTATCAAGGTAAAAGCAAGAGGGGCTGGATGTTGATTAGTGGTGTTTCCTCACTCCCTCCTCCTCCTCCTCCTCCTCCTCCTCCTCCTCCTCCTCCTCCTCGTCTCTTCTTTTTGTTGATCAGCTGCAGCTCAAAGTCTGCCAGTGGATCACACGGGGCCTTTTCTTTCATTGTATCTTAACAAAAACCACATTTCACTTTTCCTTAAGGATGTTTTCAGACTGACATTTTACATATTGGAGAAATTTAACACATTTTGACAACATAGGCTTTGAGTGTCGTTTCAGCCTAAAGGAGCAATGAATCTTATTTGTATGATAAATGTGGATTTGGGGGAAATATTTCTTTGGAGAAATTAATGTATTTTGTCATTTCGACAATAGATGTTTCAGTTTTTGTGCTTTCTTGATGTTAGTGAAAGCTCAGACAAACCTTAGACTGCAACCTGTGTTTAGTTGTCTGTTCGTCAGAAAACAATTGAATCCATCTTACAGAGACGCTGCTTTAAATGTTAGGGCCCCTGACAACAGCTTAGGGTGCTGAAACAGTAAATATCTATATCCAGGCTAGAGCTGAAATGATCAGTGGATTAATTGATTAGCCAATCAACAGAAACTAAGCAGCAGCAATACAGACAAACAGTTAATCTCATTAGTAGTTTTTAGAGCAAAGCTAGAGCATTACCTGGTTATAACTGATCTATTTTCAGACTTCTTTTGGGCTACAAAATCAACTAATTGAGAGGATAATTGGCAGATGAATCAAAAATAAGAACACTTAGATAGCTGTAGCCCTGATTCCAGGTACGTTTTGGGGACCATGTCAATCCTTAATTCATTAATTTTTGGAATTATAATGTAACTGTGGCTAATGCATAAAGTAACAAAGTAACTACAGTTCATTAAACTGTTTCAGTTTGCTAACAATTTTCTATATTGAACCCATAAAGAAAATCAGCCATCTGCTGTTTGAATGTAGTGTATCACAGTGTGACGTCAGTCGCAGCAAATTCTACACAAGCAAAACCAACAGCAGGACAACAACCAGCAGTAGAGATGTAGACCATAGTGCTGTAATGGTGTCCTGGTAATTACTGAATTAAAATTTTATGATTTCCAGCATCGTCAATAGAAATGCATATTAGCAGATGTAGCAAAATCAATTTCAGTGCAACAGTATGATAACAGGCTAGTTGAAGTATCATGACAAATACTATTGCTCAAGATTTTAGTTGATATGATGAACATTTACTCACATCTCTTTCGTTTGTCCGACCTGTGACTAAATAGGCTTGTTATTGAGATTTCTCACTCTTTTGTGTCACATACACACCTTCCCCCTCCTCACTTGGTCAGTAAGTGTGCATACAACCTCCATATCACACTTACACCTGCATGTGCAGGCTCCCTTCCCCCCTTTCTGTCTCAGTAGAACAGTCTGTCTGCACCCTCCAGATGCCCCCTAATGCTGACTCACAAACACACCGTACACTACAGCTATTAGGTCAGCGTGCATGAATCATCGAAATTCTCACCGAAACACATGCCATACACATACAGTATGATCAGCAGTGTGAGATCCATATGTAAATTGAATTAATGTCACTAATCAGGCAATCTCTGCTGCCTCCAAAGCTGGCTAGGTTACATTGATGATGAGAAGATTGGGAAATCAGTAAAGATTTTGTTATCTAGATTTATTCTATTCAAGTAATTAACTCTGATGTTGTGGCTGCTGGATGTGCAGGCATTCACCTTCCACCTCTTAATGCTCTTTATTTTTTCTATTAGTGGAAATTTTTTGTTTTGACATGTGACCAAAGAAGGTAGTATTGCTTCGTCTGCCTGATGACTGCCTTGATGACTACTGGTCATTCATGTAGATGTATGGTCCCCAGAGGATGGTTCCTATGTTTTGGTGACCTCCTGACTTTTCATGTAGTGTCACTATCAGGACAGTTTCCACTTGTACAGAAGAAGTATCAGCATCCAATATAGGATACGCCCCTTTAATAACAATTGCAGAATCCTTTAAGACCATCCACAGGACAAATGTAACAGTTTTAGCCTCACTTTGGCCGGGGCAGTTGTCAGGATGCTAGTTACTGTGTTCAAACTTGTTGTTGGATGTGATGAACACACATGCTAGACTTAAAATCAAAGGTGGAATACTGTATGTATTTCAAGTTAAGACTCTTGCGTAAAGGACTGACTTTATTTGCTCTTGTGTCATTTAATTGGACTGGTCAACACTGGGAGTTTTATTGTGAGAACTGAAGGTTTACAAGCAAGCAGATGTTTTAGATTCAGCGGGCTCCAAATCATCCAGAGCTGAGACAGGAAGCTAAGATAAGCTGTGTTTACGTGTGCTATCCAGATGGTGATTTCATTGCCTCTACAGTGGACTCCTTCATTGTTGGAGCAAAAACTAGGCTACTTCACTGGTGCAGAAGGACTTTTAAAGAGATTATAAAAGAACTAGATGGTGGCACAAGTCAAGCTTTCAGTCAGGGTTTGCTTGACCGGATGAACATATAACTTCACTTAAACCTCAGACTAACTACCTGCATAGATCCAAGTAAGTGCCTCCTTTTCCTCTGTGGTCTGCTTGGAGATTAATACAAGTAGCGTACAGATTGGCAACAACAAATGTAAGAAGCAGCAGGAGTCTAAAAATAGCAGAACAGAGGGGTGTAGACTATTATGAAGCAAATTCAAGCGGGGGGGGGACTTTTCAATGTCAGGAAAAGTGGCTAGATCACCATGATAACTTATGCTGCAAACCTAACCTACTCCAGACGAGGTTATGTTGACAGTTGCAGATTTAAATTAGCGATAAAAAGTGCCACACTCTCACTAATTGTTTTCCTGATGATATTCTCTATGGCCCATAGATCCTCAGCTGGAGGATTCATTATATATATATACAAACTTGCAGAGCCATATGTCAATAATATCACTGAACAAAGCCATGCAATTAGAGTGGTGCAAACTGTATGCATCGCTTTGCTTTGTGCCACATTCAGAATGCATGTATACAATCGTTTTTTCCAGATTGTTTCAGGTAATATTGACATTTTAAATGCTACTCATCATTTCATCCATGCATTAAAAGAATGGTGAAGGCACACAAACTATAGACGACTTTGGATTATTTTTTATAGTGCGATGAAGAATCGTGACATTGTGATGGCCATTATCTCTGACTGGGGCTTTAGGTTTTGCTTAGACAGCTCGGTCAAAGAAAACGTGGTTATGTCATACTGTACAGATGAACAGAGTACAGTGTCAAAATAATGGTAATGAGCAGGTTTGTGTGACATGTAGCCAGGATAGCTTACAAAATTAACAACATTAGTGTTTCATAGCTGTGGACTGGCAGAATCCTGCCACTTATTTCTGGGTATTTAGGCTGTTTTGAAAACCCCTCTTTCAAGTTGTTACTAAGCCACAGTTCTAAATAACAGAATACAGATGGATTCAAAGCAAAGTGAGACATTGGTTTAAAGAGACATCTTCCCTGATGAGAGGCATGTACAGTACATTGAAAGCCTTATTATCATTTTTGTGCACTCTATTTTGTGCCGTATCGATTTACTCACCTTGCTGTTCAATTATGGGACACACATTGTTCAAAAAGACCAAGCTTTGATATTATGAACAGCATTAAACGCACTATTCAAGCTCTGATACTAAACAGCTGGGCTTGTCCTTTCAAATGGTAATGGCAGATAATTGACTGGTCTTTTTTCGCTGCGGGCTTGGGCTGAGTGTTGGGAGACGTCCATGTTGATATACATACTGCTATTGATTGCACAGGCTATGGAGACATCAAGCAAGCTGAGTTTTTAAGCACAATATATTGTACAGTCTGTATGACCCAGAATGAGCCATAAATAACTTCTATTCCACATTCTGACAAGACTGAATTTTATTTTTAGGTGTAATCAATATCAGTGCTTCTCTTGTGCAGAGGACAGTAGGCAATTTAAGGGGGGATGCCATCTCCTTAGTTAGCAAAATGACCAAAATGCATCCTCCTGTTAACCTGCCTTCCCCCCTCTCCATCCCCAAGTAGCAGAGCGTGCAGGACTGAGAGGTTGCTGAGTTGAATATGTCTAGTCTAGTCCGCATAACTCAGGGATCTTTTAACTGACTGAGTTTTATGCAAGTGAGAAGCTAGGGCCACGACCATGGCTCTGTCTGTGCTGTGTATTCTTAAATCCATGGTGCTGTCTGTGGCGCTGACGTAGCAGACAGATTTGTAATAGCAGCTTTTTCTCTCAGTTCCACCCCTCTGTCAGTTTCATTGATTGAATTTCTAATATTCTCAAAACTATATACTATGAAGACTCAGTTCAATACTAGTGAATGTTGTAGCTGTATACTGTATAGAGTAGTGTCACCTGCATGATCAAAGTGCAAGTGGCAACATGTTGTCGTGGTAAAAGCCTGAGGATCACAGAGACACACTGCTGCCTCTAGTGTTCCTAAAATGTCCCTGTAATATATGAATGATCATTCAGAAGCATCTGTGCTGCTGAAAACACACCCCCAGATCAATCCACCTCTGGAACAAAATATTTTAGGGGGCACCTGACTAGAGATAGAGTTTGAACTATGGGGTTATAGTATTAAGTTGGGTTAGGGTTGGGGCCATCCCCCTGCAGAGGGACTAAATGAAGGTCACTTCCTCTCTGTCCTCCTGGTTAAATCTGAACCATCAAATGCTGCAATTAAGAAACAACAGTGCTGTAGAATAGCTCCACGTGAGGCTCAGGTGTGCTGGCTGAGGAATAAATAACTACATTTTTTTGCCAAACAGCTGCAGAATGCAGTGTTTGAAGCAAACACCAACATAGTTAGCGAGAAGAAATGTCTTGTTTTATCTTGGCATGAGTTCAATTGGGCCTGTGTCATGACATTTGATTCTGGCATACCTCAAAATCTGTATACCGCACAGAGTGGACTTGCATGAGGCCTTTGTTAATGGTTAAGCAGAAAAGCCTATCATGCTAATAGAGCAGTGCTCTCTTAAGACCCTGTAGCCAGAAATATATTAGCACTCATTCCAGTTGACATGGTACTGTACAGGGCATGTTCTGGCTCTTGTAAGCCTTTATAAGTTTAGACAACTCACTGTATAGAGATTCATGTTTGTAGTTGTTTCTAATTTACCAAGATTAATAAAATATTTTATGCATGGTAAACTTGGATGCCTTGATTCTGTTTCTCTGGCCGCTGTTATTTCCCCAACATCCAAATCTATGTACATGTAGACATGTACTTTTCCTCAGCCGTATTAAAACACAGGTTTGTCTTGTCTGTCTCCAGGTGCAGGTATGGGACACAGCAGGCCAGGAGCGCTTTCGTAAATCCATGGTGGAACATTACTACCGCAATGTCCATGCAGTGGTCTTTGTGTATGATGTCACCAAGATGGCTTCCTTCCGCAACCTGCAGACATGGATAGAGGTTGGTAACTGGCTCATTGCAAGACAACTAAATTGTCTTTGTCAGAGTAGAAAGGGTCAAAGGAGTGCACATTCTTTATGTGCTGAATATGTGCATGGCACCATGATCTTTGTGTAGTTGTGTATATATTAAAAATCTCTCCGATGTATGCAAAAATACTGCTACTACTATTACAACTTCCTCTATTTCTACCATTACCTCTGCTAGTCCTTGTAATAGTCCAGTGCATCAGCAGTAGTAATAATCAAATGACTACTGGCTGTGTTAAGGGTAGGAAGTAGTTAAATTAGTATATAGGTAGAATAGTAGTGGTATCACAATCAGTAGTCAGTGAAGTGAAGTAATAGCAGCTGCAGCAGTCATAGAGCTTCTTCATGCGCAGGTGTAATTAATAACATTCAACAGTTGCATTCGATTTACTTTTGCAATGTTCAGGCTTCTGGTATTGTGCATGTGGCTTCCCAGGATGCTTCAGTGGACGTGAGTCATCGTTAATGTTATTAGTTAAACCTGTGCTTTTCCTACTATAAATCAATATGTCTAAAGAGAAAATAATCTATTGTAATAATGGTAGGACTACTTGCATTATGAGTCATAATATTAGCGTTTGGGCTGCAAACAATGACCGAAGCACGGAAGTCTTGGCACGGCTGTCCATTACCTGGATGTCCGCTGGCTATACTAGAAGCCCAGAAATCGCTGCCCCCAAAGGCTAAATCATTATTAGACAACAGCAGATGCGGTAACACAACTGCAAAGCAGCTATGTTTAAAGCAAATGGTCGCACCTTTATTCAAGACTTTTCTATCTATGGTGTTGAATCCAAAATGTTTACACACATGACCTCTCACATGTTTGGTGTCCAGACTGTCCCTTCAGTGTGGCTAACTGGTTTCCTTCTTTTTGCATTAACAAAATGACCAGCAATATAGGCTAATTTGCACTGGACAACTGGGCATGCAACAGCTCAATGGTAGTGCAGTGTGCTAACGAGGCTCAGTCTGTGGTGCATGTACACTAAATTATAGCACAAATGTGCGTTGTATTGGTTGCAGAGGTAATATAACTAGTTGTTGTTGACAAAGTTATGTGTGACTAATGCTGAATTTATGCCCTGTTAGCAGAAAGTAGAGAATGGGATTTTTTTATGATTTACAGAGCTTCATGACCTTAACCTTGGGATAAATACCCCCACTTTTTTTTTTTGGATCATGCCAGATATTTAATTGTGTGCAGCACAGATATAAACACACAGTGCAGTTTCACTTTATAGCTCTTTTTCAATTGGCTCAATCAACTATGTGAGTGTTAGTATTGGATTTTACTTATATTGAGCTGTTGGGAATGGCGGCTATACAGCCATTTTGGCACCGACAGTTCTCACCAAGTGGGACCTATTGTGGCTGTCATAAATTCCTTGTAATTACAGCTAAGAGGCTGGCGTCCTCCCAGCTGCTCATATTTCTGGTCACATATCATGTAAACATGGCCATAGTTTATAGAGTTTGTAAAGTTAGATTGTGTTGTGTTCCAGGAGTGTAATGGTCATCGGGTCTCAGCGTCAGTACCTCGAGTCCTGGTGGGAAACAAGTGTGACCTTGTGGACCAAATACAGGTAATATATTACAATGTCTTGTGGTCCTTGCTTCAGTATATAATAAAGTGTATATTCTATTTAGTTTCCTAGCTTGAATCAGGGTTTGCAACCAAAGCTTTGTGCTTTCCCAGGTGCCCTCCAACATGGCGCTGAAGTTCGCAGATGCCCACAACATGCTGCTGTTTGAGACGTCGGCCAAGGACCCGAGGGAGAGTCAGAACGTCGACTCTATCTTCATGTCGCTGGCCTGCCGTCTGAAGGCCCAGAAATCTCTGCTCTACAGGGACGTGGAGAGGGAGGATGGGAGAGTCCGACTCACACAAGAGACTGAAACAAAGAGCAGTTGTCCTTGTTGAGGAAAAGGAGGAGTGGGAGGCATAATGGAGGGGAAGAGAGAAGAGTGGAGGCATAATGGAGGGGAAGAGAGAAGACTAGCTGTGCATGTCAAGAAACAGGAGGAGAGGGATGGTGGGAGAGTGAGGCTAGAACTAGAGTCTTTTAAATTAAGTGCAACTTTTCTGGTTTACGAGGAGGATTGGGTGTTGAGGCGGAAGCTGAGAGAATTATGTTTCAGGGAAGAGGAGAATAGGGAGGAAGTGCTTGTGCAAGGGACCGAAACATCATCAATATTCTTGTTCTTGAATAAGAGGAGTGGCAGGAGAGAGGGTGGTGAAGATAGAGAGAAAAGAGGAAAAAGGGATTGAGGAGTGACGCATTTATTAACAATTCCGAAATTAGACGATGTTGCCTTTTAGACTGCAGTATAGTGTAGAAATTCCTCCACTTATTCAAACATAGACAGAAGCTCAGTAAACATATTTCAGTGTGGCCAGTGCACAGGCAACTACAGCACTGTTAACACCGGATCCACAACAAACAGTCTTAATGCAGGGCTGTCACATCCTGAACCTGCCCTGGTTTGGTGTTTATCACAGCCATTAGTAAGAGCAACATTCTGAGGTGACATATTACAAGTCTTAAATTTTCATCCACATCAAGCAGCATTTTCCAACTTATATCTACTGCCTTAAAAAGCTGCCTCTGTCTTGGTTTGATGAAACCAGTCAAGTATTTTAACCACTCCAGATGATCTTGGTGTGTACAACCAACCAAACACTCCAGCAGCCTCTTAAGTGGAAATGCCAACTCATTTGTCTCAGATTTATACCAGAATGTACCTGATGTCTATCTAGGTCAATCCTTCTCAAGTAGAACAGTTGACTTCAAATCACTGTGAGACCACAAATGCATGGGAAAGATTGGAAGTTAATGTGGATTAAATGGGGGGCAAAAAGTCCAGGCAAGCTCAAAGGACCTGTGCAGGAAGACCTTGACAACAAGGTTTTCTGAAAACAGACCATGCAGAGGTCGTCAGGCAGCATGTCACATATCGATTCAGAGGCTCTTAGATCCTCTTACCCTTATGCAGGAGAAAGTCACCCTCCTATGAAGGAGGCAAAGCTCCTTTTTCTCATCTAACCCTGGTGTAAACATATCCCCTTCACGCTTAGCTTCTGGCAAAGTGGCTTATCCAGCTTTCTCTTTGTATACAAATGCTGAAACATCCAGTCACTGCCGTACGTGACTTCGATAGCCAGTCAGCCACAGCTATTCTATACTGGTAAAGGCCTTCTGTCTGTCTTAGATGGTGTGCTCTCCACATCTGTATCACTGCCTCCAGTCTCAGAGAGGACAGGGAAGATAATAGAAAACTGTGACCGCTGCATACATAATGGATATATTGATACTGCTACACAGTCTGAGCCTGGATGTATGGGTGGCTGAGTTAAGCCTGGTGTGCGTATAAAGGAAAGAGTACAGGAGTATCTGAGCCATGGATGACACAGGCTGCATGAAAAACTGTAGAAAGCCATATTCATTATTTATCGTACAGAGAGATGCAGTGTGCTTTACATTGAGAAAGCTCCCAGATGGGTTGTGGGTAGAAGAACACACTGTACATAACTCAGTGTTGGAGCTATGAAGTATTTGTAATAAGGTATCGATCCACAAGTCTCACTGTGACACCTTCAATTTAATATAGCAGTACACTCACCATATCTTACCCTCTTTTAACATTGTAGCCTACTTTTGAGCAAGGATATAAATATATTTGGATGCCATATGTAAAAAAAAAAAAAATCAGATCAGTGAGCATTTAAAACCGGTGTTTCCTCCAAGCTGACAGTCTGATGACCCAATTAATTCATCCCGTTGAGCAATTTAAACACTGTGCTCATCCAAGTGAAGTCCATAGAGCTATTGTCTGTGCTGTATCAGGTTTTTGTGATTTTGATTCAGGAATTCTCATCTGTTCTCCCTCCGTCAGTCGCAGCGGGATCAAGCAGCCGTTATAGGTGAAAACAACTGTAAAATACCAGGGAGAGCTGTATGTATGGGCAGATCTGTGACATGCAACCCAGAGCCGGTTCAACAAAAGCTGGGATAACATCCAGTCATCCATTTTCTAAACCACTTATTCTCTCCAGGGTTGTAATACATGAGAGGAGGGGGACTCGCTACAACTATCATCTGTTAACAAATGTCTATGGTTTACCTTTAGGTTAGCGTAACCTGGCTAACTTAGTTGCTGTAATACATGTGTGACGACTGGACCAGCCTAATAAGAAGAAAAACATGTTGTGCCTGCATTTCCTTCATGAACTTGCCAGATCTGAATAAAATAACATTTTGACTTGGTTTCAAACGACTGAAAAAGAAAAAAGAAGGTATGAACCTTGTTATTAGCATTTATCGTGACAGGTATAAATTAGTTTTCTTTTTCAGACATTGAAAATCATAACCGGTATGTGTTTTATCCAGGTCTGGAAGTTAAGAATACAAATGTACAGTGTGTGTGTGCTTCCCTTCCCTTCCCTTTCCCTGTACATACACTTCCATGTTTAATTTCTTAGAATACTTTGCTCTCTTTTTCAGTTGATTTGTGACTTTCTTAATAACTCATGTTTGCTCTTAAAGGGATGCCTTGACATTTTGAAATTTATTCTGGTATTTTTTTTTAACTGCAAAAAGTCACAATAGTAAAAGAAAAAGGTGTCTCTGTGGAATTAATGAAATGTCATGCAAACTCAGTACAATAGATGAGTATGAATGAGTCCCTGAGACATCAGGGCACAAGCTCTTAATGAATTGTACAGAGTGCTAGGGATGAAATGATTCATCAGTCAATTCATTTTTATTTTTAAAGTTAATTGTTCAAGTGATTTTTCAAGCAAAAATGCCGAAAAATTCATCTGGTTCAGGCTTCTCAAATGGGAATATTTGCAGGTTTTCTTTGTCTCACATGACATTTAAGTGACTGTTTTGATGGTTGGTTGGGAAAAAACACCACATTTGTGTTGATGGAATTTTTCACTATTGCATTCTTTTTTCACTATTTTATACACCAAGTGTTTACTCGATAAATTGAGAAAGTAATTGGCAGATTAATGGATAGTGAAAACAGTTGTTAGTGCAGCTCTGCAGGGTACAACACATCAGCAGTGTTTCCCTCACTCAGAGAAGAGTGGTAACATGATTATCTTCAGGGAGTGCTAGTGCAGGCTAGCCTGTTAGCCAGCTAGTTTCAGCCTTTATTTAGCACCACTTTAAACAAATTATTGGGGCATTTATGCATGTGAGGAAATTCTCTTTCCCCTCCACAAAAGGAGCTCTGTGGTGTCACAGTAAAATCAACAATCCAAGAACAGAGGAAACAACTAGATCAATAAAATATTGATTGCTAGTATCATTCTGTTGACACAATGCTTAAATGAGCAACATGAATCCCAACATGAAAAGACACAATATGCACAAAAGCCAGCTGTGAGCTTGAGACAAGAAAACTGAAAGCAAGTCATGAGTTTCAGGTTTATTCTCTATTCATTTTCAGTTTTTATTCACAGGTTGAACTCCAAAGGGATTTGTGGAATATCTATATTCCATATAGATATATGGACTTAATATGGGTATATTTCTGTTTTTGCCCCACTGTGCTTAATGTGACACCAAGGAGGTTGGAGGTCAGTCAGCCACAGAACAGCAGCCCTTGCTCAGCGACTCTTCGGCATGTCGGATGCTGCTCATCCTCACAATACAGTAGCTACATTCTACCCTGTCAATACATTAAAAAAAATCAGATTAAAAGTCAAAATACCAAGTTACTCCTTTAACAAAAGCCTTAAGAGTGGGCGTTACTTGATTTTTGATGTTGTCATCATTTTATTAGACTTGTTACATTTGAGATGACAATGTTTTTTGGCTGTGAGTTTGTTATTATTTTGAACTGTATCAGATTGTCTACTATTATACGTTTCATATGTAACATTGTGGTTGTTACAATCTCACAAAGGGACTTCTGATAAAACTGCTGAAGAAGCTTCACTTGGCTCAGATCCTCATTCTTTGGAGACATTACACAGGTCAGCTTTTGACATTACATGCCCCCTAAGCATCAACATAATGAAGTTTTCAGTAACGTCTGTTTTGGCCATGTACTAACTCATGTCCTGACTAAGGTATTTACTGTAAGAGCCTGCTTCCCTTCCCGACAGAGGAACTTCATATTCCAAGTCTGTTTTTCCATTCTCTTATGCTCTTTCTCTCAGACCTGTATCTTATTTCACTCTTCGTGTGTCACCCGTTTCTACTGCCTTCTCCATTTCTGTCCTAATCTTTGCATTGTTTATCCCTTTAAGTCCTTCCTATCTCATTGTCAGTGCCTTTACGTTTCAGCGTCCCCTACTTCTTTAAATTTCTGTCTCCTTCTCTGCTTCCATGTCTCAAACTGTCTGCATCACTTTGTCTGTCTGTCTGTCTGTCTGTCTGTCTGTCTGTCTGTCTGTCTGTCTGTCTGTCTGTCTCCTTTCTCACTCTACCTCCAAATATGTGGCTTGTGGCCGTTCCTTGTCTTTGGCTAGAAAATTAAATTCTCAAGCAGATCATGTATCCATTAATGGATGTAGCAGATGAGCGCCGCTGAGTGTTGAGAGTGTGAGAGGATCACAGGGGTAAAACAAAAGACGGGCCTTTCTTTGAATGATTGTCCTCTTCTTGGTACTGACTCTCCAGGTCCACCAGTGAAAAAACATTCAAATGTTTAAGTGATTAAGTCTCCATCCACAGATGTCTTTAAGCATCAAAACCATCGTTAACACATGAGCCATGACATCTCAGAGAAAATAGTTACACATTCAAATTATAGGCCTGCGAGGCATGTTATAAATTCAGTCATGCTGAGATGTTCCGCAGAGGCTGGACTTGATCTTGGAGTAGCTGATGTAGTTTGGCAAGTAAGCCATCAAGAGACCGACATTTGATTGGAAACAGACCACCAGTGGCTTTAATAACAAGAAGTTAGAGAAAAAGTTGTGAATGCAAAAAAAATGTCTGGAAATCTGAGAAGGGAAGTCAAAATATCCCAAGATAAATATATTAAATCAAATGTTTTCAATCTTGAGCTGCAGAATTACACAGAAGAGGATCTACAGTGACCCTCGCTGACAACACAAATGCAGTTCAGTGAAGTATTAGCGAATAACCCTGAAGCAGATGTGAGAAATAAAGCTGATAACTGATTATGTTCAGAGACTGGTGGCTGTCCTGGTTCTGTAACCCCTGTGGTTTCCCTTGGTACCATTTGTTTTCCACAGTGGGAGGTGGTGAATTTGTGGGGCCAAGATCATGCCAAGAGAACCCAATTATAAGAGAAAAAAGACACAGTTTTGCCCAATAAGCTGAATGCCTTGCTTTTATTTTTGTGAAATCAAGTAAGGCAGAAAATCAGGCAAAAATAAGTTAGATATGGCCAGATCTCTTGGAGAAAGATGCTGTTTCTACTGTTTCAGTGCCAACAGTTGGACTATAGTACTTGGACAATATTTTCAGTTTTGATTTGTGTTGGGAAAACAGACCAGGTTCATTGCAGGACAATGACAATGGTCATTTTTATTTAGATGGACTGTCCTGCTATGTGAAAAAGCCATTCCTATTTGTTACCTGTGGAGAGCAGCAATAGGCTCAGAGGAGTGGAACCAGCCTCAGATTTCAGCAGAGGAAGAAAGCGGAGACGTCACATGGAGAGAAGCAACCAGCAGTAGCTGCTCCACCACTAATCACACATCATTAACATAACTAGCTAGTAGAAGCTAATATAGCTTGCTACATAAATCGCCTTTGATTTATCATACATTCGGAATTGCAAATCTTCAAGAAACAAACGCAAGATTCATAGACGGTGCAAAACGGGAAACCTTACGGTCACACAGCTATCGTGGCCTCTCCTTGCATCCCACTGACAGGCTGTTTTGGCTAGGTAGCGACGCCAACGATAGCAAACTCTGCCTTGGCTAGCGTCAGGCTAGCCAGCTAGCTAGCTAGCTACTAACATCGCTAGCGGTAGTTAGCTAGCTAGCGAGCTGTAGTAACTTGCGTCATGGATGAACTAATCGTGGAAGTGAGGGGAACAAGTGGGGCCTTTTATAAGGTAAGTTAATGGTTTTAGTTAAGCTTTCTCATTTCAATTACTGCACCAGGCAGAAATATTAGGCTAACTGACGCGAAATTGTCTTCCCGGACTAACGTTATCTCAGAGATACCTGCTTGTATCTACGGGCCTCGGTGCTTGTGTCCAGCCTCCGCCGGGACGTGGAGCCTGAAAATCAGTAAACAAAGCTGACGCCGAGCTGCTGCTTCAACCTGAACGCTGCCAGCGAAATGCGTTAGTTTTTGGTTAGAGTGACTTTTCTTAAGCAGTGCAGCTGTTATAGTCGCGTTGGTAGTTAATTTTGGTGTGATTGTATTCTAATGTCATCTGGAAAGTGATGGGCAGAGGTTGGTAGCAGAGACACAGGTGCCAACATTCGGTCGTGATTTGTGTCCTAAAGCGTCATTTCATTTAGGATAACAAGTGTCGGTGGTTTGCTCTAACCCGTAAATTTCCACCATTATCAATGCTGCTCCTGAAGTTTTTGGGGTTACTCTGAAGACTAGAGACAACAAGCTGGAGGAACAGGATTTTATGGGGTTATTCATTTGGTCATGTGCCACAGACGAAGCAGAGTTTTTCAGGCAGGGTCTGACAGCCTGGCTGATGGATCCATGGGCAGATATTAATACACTGGTGTCCCTCCCATGATCAGTGTGTGTTAGATGTGGAAGAAGTAGAATAAAGTTCAGTAAAAAAAAAAAAGAAGTAAAAATACTATGCTTGAATTTTGATGAATTAATAGTCAACAACTACAGTGTATTTGGAATAGAATATACAAGCACAATATAAAAAACAGAAAGAAGAAATGAAAAATATTACTGATATTTAATGAGCTTGTGTTATTATTGGAAATGCTTAATCTGCAAACTAACTAGTAACCGTGGCTATTGAGGAAATGTAATGTTAACAGAGTAAAAGAAAGTTGGTAACATCAAATAGAAAAGCACCAGCTCACATGCGCAGACTGTCTGCTTCATGTCCCTGTAATGTCAAAGATCAACACTCGTAAAGCAGTTACAGACTTGGTGAGATTGAGTTGTGATTGTTTGTGAATATTAGCAGCCTGTAAGTAGAAACTCTGTTGCTGCCAATCAAATGTAAGGAATATGAGCTGTGTGTGTTCAGTCCAGCCATCAGAAAGAATTCTGAACAAGTGTTGAGGCGGCATGCAAACCATCCTGCACACCTGTGCTGCACCCCTCTGTAGCCACGTTCATTATGGACTGATGCTGCGTTCAATGCCAGCGGAGTCATTTGATATGTCTGAAGAAATCAAGCACTTCACTAAAGCACCCTCCTGACTTGAGCATGAATATAATTCTGATCTGAAAATTAAAAATGAATTCTTTTCCTTGACTTTTAGGCAAGTTTAAGGTGGCAGCATCAGCTGTAGATCTTTAGCTGGGTGTGGCACTGGGCAAACATCACTTTATGGATGCAAAATGTGTTTCTCGCCCTTTGGTTTGAATACTGCTTTATTATTTGGCACGTGTTATTATCAAATTATAGCACTTAATGCCCATAGCCAATTTCAGCTACTCAACTTTTGCTGCTGACTGCTGTTGAGCTGGTGAGATGATTAGACTGGACTGCCATGTTGTTTCCACTTTATTCAACAGTATTTGAATTACTGCAAAAAAACCTGCTGATGTTGGCTGCGATGCTGAGGTGTGTAAAAGTTAGTTTTAAAAATTGCACAAGCATTGAATCTGCTTACTGAAACGTTAAAGGCTTTCTCGAAATGAGTGATGCAAGGCCTCAGTATAACACATATCATTAGCTAGATAAGTGTCCTGGACTATAATTCATGTTGTAATCATAGGCCGATGTGCTTTTTGCAGTGGTATAAGTCACTCATTTCCTAAATATTGTAAAATCCCCTCCTTGTACATAGAGCTGTGGGATCCAGAGATGTGTGTGTGACTCAGGCACACTGGAGCTGTTCAGTAATTCACTTGGTAAGAAAGTGGACTTTGATGTCTGGCTCCAGGGCACTAATCCCAGAAGTGGTAAATTTGGCACTGCCCTTGTGAAGGGTTTAATAGAACCAAGTAGGTTGGAGGTTATTACAGTGTTTTTAATGTTTTTGTTCGTGTTGTTTTTAAGTTTTGAACCTAAAAGCAGTTATTAGAACTGTTGCTTTATATTGCCTTTAAGTGATGAATAAGCTTTAGTCACTAGTTAGTGCCTGAAAAGGATCGTCATGTCTCTGGCAGTACAATAACGTCAGGGCTCCCTCTCAGTGGTCAACCAAACTATTAGAGTCTTAGTCGACCAAGTTTTCATTGGTCACTTCTCTTGCAAAAAGCAAACAAAACAATGATGAAGGCCAGTTTATTCCTCTGTTTTGAACAATAAGACTTGTGTGATTAATGATTAACAAAGTGTTCTGACACATTCAGTTTCGTTTCCACTTCTGCTGTTGGCGTGCCCAGTCTTAACAGTGTTACTCATAACTTTCTTTTTCAGCCCAGGAGCTCAGACCATTTTCTGATTGGCCAAAAATATATATTGAAGCAGTTAAATCAATATCAGAAATGTGCAATCAATAATCTTTACTGATGAAAGTCTCTGACTACAACAATAATGGCATAAGACTCATGATGTCATCAATAAAGCACACCCTTTATGGTTTTTAGCACTTTTTATTTAGAAGTACCCACATTTGTTTTAAAATGAATGTAATGATTTTCACTTTGATTTTATATTTTCATGTACAAGTGTTGGTGTTTACAACATATTCTCCAACATTTGACAGTAAACCCTCTTGTGATGAGGACAGCCCATAGTTTGCTTCTGACCGTGTGCCAGAATCCCTCAGTATATTAATGATAAAAGATCCAATTAATGTTTAGACTCCTGTTTGCCAATATGCCATTCCTCTTACATTTTTCCTGGCAGTAACACCGCACACATTGCACCTAACTGCCTAGAGACAAGACCATAATATACCATCTACCTTCCAAGTTTTCAGTAGGTTAGTTTAGAATATCAAACTGAAATTTCTGTAAAATCCTGTAAGGAGTTTTTTACAGGCTTGGTCACAGGTCAGGATGTTCGTGACAGAGAAAGGCTTTCCCTGAATCAGTTAGCATTTTAAGAAACTGTCCTTTTTGCTTCATTTCATCTGACCTGGCTCTTATTTTACAATGCTAATGCAACCCTTAGACTAGACTTTCTATCTCTCTCTTTTCCTTAAAGGCATTGCATGTCCTACTTGCAGTACTTGACACACATGAACACAGACTGCATGCCACCAAACCTGACTCAAGGCCAAAGCCCAAACCCCCAAAAAGGAATCAGTTAGGGCTATTTTGTTGCTAACAGCTTGGCCTTGGGTCAGGCTTAGGCAGCAGATTTGTAACCCTCTGACACGTTCAAAGCAGTATTGAGTGTTTCAAGTGGTTCTTCTAACGATTTTATATCCCCTCTGATTCTTCCAGGCCTTTGTGAAGGATGTTCACGAAGGATCAGTCACTGTGGCTTTTGAAAACAAGTGAGTGATGCGCACGCACAACAAAATATTGTAACCTGTAAAACGTAACTTGTTACCAATGATGACTTTTTTTTGTTCGTCCCTCTGTCCCAGCTGGCAGCCAGAGCGTCAGATCCCATTTCAGGACGTGCGTTTTCCTCCCCCAACGGGCTTCTGCAAGGAGATAAATGAGAGCGATGAGGTCGAGGTGGGACTCGCTCAATACTCGTTCAGTTACAATCGGATTTGGTTTATTTTGTTTTATGTTTCCACACATTGATGCTTCCTGCTGCAGTTCATATTTTTAACCAAAGGTTTCAGCAAACATGTCATCAGGAGGAGAGCTGAGCATCCACGAGTAGGAAGTGAAAGATTGATTGGGAGAAAAAGGCTGAAGCAATTACGCCATAAATTAGCGACATTTTTCTACTTTGATTGATTTTTCCTTCATTTTTATATTCATTGTGTTTTTCAAGATTCAAAGTGAATGGCAATAAATTGCAGTATTAATTTTCTTTGAATTACAGCAAAAAATCAGAGCGCTTAAGGTGCGATGGTGTGCTCACATAAAGGCAAAATAACGTTTAATTTTGAGCTTCAAAATGGAAATCGTTCATTCTTTGTTTTGTAATATGTTTATATGGCATATGGTGTGTTTGTGTGTTACCAGGTATATTCCAGGGCTAACGACAAGGAGCCGTGTGGATGGTGGCTGGCCAAAGTTCGCATGGTCAAAGGAGAGGTAGGCCTCAGACCACAGTCTCACAGTCTGGGTTACATGATCATCGTACAGTGACATATCAGTCGAATCAAAGCACCAGCAAATAGCTTGTCATGATACACATTGGTTAGTTTGCATTGGTTCATATAGTGTAATGTTTCAGAAAAATGTAAGTAGTACACCATCGTTCTTCTGGAGGCTGGTGCTGGTGTTGATTAGATTAGATGACTTTCAACTTTATTGTCATCGCCAGAGTGCAACACAGAGACAACAAAATGCAGTTTAGCATCTAACCAGAAGTGCAAATAGACATAATATCCAAAAAAAACATAAATACATGTAAGTAGTGCAAGTGGCATGAGGTATAAATAGTTGAGGTAGGGGCAGGTAGTGCAAGTAATTTCAATGAAACCATAAAAAAAACATGTGCAACACGGTATGTAAACACACAACACGTAGTAAGTGGCAGTGCTACAAAAGTAAAAAAATATAAGGACTGGTGCCAGTGAGTTTACTGCCTGTGTTCAAGGTCTCACTGTTTCTGGATCCACATTGAATGAATGATCGGAGGAGTGAATTTAGGCTAATCTGTCCGACATGTCTCACTGCTGTGAGCTGTTTCTTTTTTTCTTCTGTTCTGCATTTTGTTCTCTGGCCTGGTTTTACACATTGTCTCATCTCATGTCTTCAGATCTCCTCCTGTCTGTCTGTCCGTCTCTGTTTTCTCTCTGTGTTAATCACATTCTGTCCAGAAAAAGTGAATTCTTATTAAAACTGATACTCTATTTTATACATTGGTACACAGTAGTCACTTGTAGTTTTTACAACCATGATGTTGCACCGGTGCAGAACCAGACCACCCTGACTTCATCCTTTTCTCTCTGTATCTCTAGTTTTACGTAATAGAGTATGCTGCATGCGACGCCACATTAAATGAGATAGTGACGCTGGAGCGGTTACGGCCGGTTAACCCAAATAAGCCAGCCACCAAAACCACCTTCATCAAGATCAGACTGGATGTACCTGAGGATCTACGGCAGATGTGAGTTTGATATACAGACACTTCTATGTCCTCCAAGTACACTTCAGGGCGTGTAAGGAACCTTTTTGTTGGATAAATTCCAACAAAAGAAGAAATTGAAAGGGTTTTCCAAGAAGACAAGTCAAGGAACTTGAGTAATGTGAATAATAAAGATTCTTTAATTCTCTGCCGTGAAGACATGCTTTATTATGGATTTATTATAATGGTACAGACAGTAATGACGGTTGTACTAAGAGCCAATGCTCTGCACTGACGTGAAAGCTGAAAGGAAAACAGAGGAGAAGAACAGCAAACACAAGAAACACGTGGCAAAAAAAACCAAGAAAATTTCACAACACAAGAGCTTTCAAAGTTTGCCGTTTCAAGAGCTTTTCAGTTTGAAATCACTTGTGCTTCAGCACAAGCTGCTCAGTCATAGTGGCATTAAATTGCTGAGTCTGAGTAAGGCCAGCTTGCAGACTTGGTCTTTAGCCTAGTTGACAGTTGCCTGTGCGGATCAGTACCGTGTCAGAAAGACCCAACTTTTAAACAGAACCTGCTGATGTGAAGCTGCAGCTGTCAGAGGAACGCAGTGTCAGAGAGCAGCAGATGCATAACTCAACACTCACACATTTAGCAGCATATTTAAAAGGATGTGAGCCGCTTTCATGCAGGTTTTTGTTGTTGTGTAAAACCTGTAAATATAATGATCAAACTCTTCCAAGCCTTTAAGAAATGCCTTTGATTTACATGCACGTGTTGATTTCAGGCTCTGAAAAGGCTCAATGATAGTTCATTAGCTTCATACAGATCTGTGAAGGTGTGTGAACACATGTTTCCAAATAATCAGCAATGATTCCTGAATTATTTAAGGACATGAATGAGTGAATATGACATGAATTATTTGTGTAACTCTTGTTGACAGGTGCTCCAAGGAGTCCGCACACAAAGACTTTAAAAAGGCTGTGGGAGGGTTCAGTGTCACCTACGACTCGGAGAAAAAGCAGCTGGTCATTTTGGTGCGTTAAACCTGTTTTTGTTTTTTGTTTTTTGTTTTTTTCCAAATGAAAAAACATTAGATAAAGATGTCTGGCAACCGCTTAATTCAATTTTCTACACTTAATCTAATTGTTTATTATTGAAACAAAATGGCATCATTTAGTAGAGGACCTCCGCACCTTCCAAAGGCAGATTTGTGTGAAGTAAGCTTATTGTTTGTTCTGTCAGTCGGTGAATGAGGTCACAACAAAGAGGGCCAATATGATGAGTGACATGCACTTCAGGAGCCTCCGCACCAAACTGTCTCTCATGCAGAGGAATGAAGAGGCCAGCAGACAACTGGAGGTAGATACATACAGACACACACACACACACACACACACACACACACACACACACACACACACACACACACACACACACACAATGGTCAACAGCCATTTCACATGTATGTGTGCTCTTGTATGCATGTGTAGAATTTGATCATTTTGCACCCAGGATCACTCTGACTTGCTCCATCGTTGTGGCAGTGATGATGTTTTGCTCATGTTTTCTCTCCATGTCCCTCTTGTCGTGTTCCTGCAGAGCTCCAGGCAGCTGGCGTCACGGTTTCACGAACAGTTTGCCGTTCGGGACGACCTCATGGGTCTGGCTATCGGGACTCATGGGGCAAACATTCAGCAAGCCCGTAAAGTCCCAGGAGTCACTAACATAGACCTGGATGAGGAGACATGCACCTTTCACATATACGGGGAGGTATGACGCTCCACTGAGTGGACACACTGATGAGTATGAGGACGGACCTGAGCGTAGAGAGGTGTAGCGTCCATGTTTGCAGTCTGGAAAAACAAGTTTAGAAGCTTCTTAGGATTTATGTTTTTATGTTAAAGATAAGATAAGATAAGATAGACCTTATTTATCCCACAATGGAGGAAATTCACATGTTACATGGTTTTGTGCTTGTTGTTTGTCTAAGGACCAGGATGCTGTCCGCATTGCCAGGAGCTTCCTGGAATTCTCTGAAGACGTCATCAAAGTTCCCCGGAACTTAGTAGGTGAGAGAATCACTGGGGACGAAGAGATTATTCCTCCCGAACTTGACTTTATTCAAGAATTTTTGAATCTTGAAAACTTCAAAGTGCTTGCAGTCTGTGACTGATGATGTTTTTGTCCCTTTATAGGGAAGGTGATCGGCAAAAATGGCAAACTGATCCAGGAGGTGGTTGATAAGTCTGGGGTGGTGCGGGTTCGCATTGAGCCTGAGAATGACAAAAAGCCCTCAGCAGCAGCTGCAGCAGCCGCAGACGAGGTTAGTGGGAGCGAAAAGGCCCAACACTTCTGTGTGCTTACCAAGACACACAGCTAAACGCTCTTTCTTGAGCTCAACCCTCATACGCCTACATCACTGACCTCTGATTCCACTAATGAATGTGTCTTTACTGCTGCTAGTAGGCATCATGGAAGACAAGAGAATTCATCTTTCTTCCTCTTTCTGACCCTCTCTCACAGGGAATGGTGCCATTTGTATTTGTGGGGACCAAGGAAAGCATCTCCAATGCTACAGTACTGCTGGACTATCACCTCAACTACCTTAAGGTGTGTACAGTCAGCAGGCGAAGTGAGGGGCAATGGCATCCCCCTTGTTAGCAAAATAAAAAGAGAGTTTGTTGGTAATCACCCTGAAATGTTTGCAGAAATACTGAATGACTTGAGCAAAAAATGTTTTTCCACAAAATCATGATAATAGTGAAACATTTGATAGAGTATTCATAAAGGGATATGAATAACTGAGAGGCAAAGGAATGCATTAGCGTTCTTGCTGAGAGTTAGATGAGGAGATCATTATCACTCTCATGTCTGCTGGAAACTCTGAAGCTACCGCCAGGAGACAGTTAGCTTAGCCTATTATTAATATCAGAGACAGGGTAGCCTGGTTCAGGCTACTGTCGCCTCTAAAGCTCACTATATACAAACATATGGAAACTTTGGTTTCATGGAGGGTCGTGTGATGGACTACTTCTTGGCTAGGAGCAATGACTTCCTGGAGTGTTGCTGTCACCATGGCATCGCCAGGTAACAGACAGACATGACAGGAGCATCAGTGCTCTCGTCAGTCCCTCAGCAAGATATGCTTATTTCCCAAAATGTTGAACTGTTCCTTTAAGATCTTAATGGGGACAGATATTATTTGCATTAGCCATCAAAATTCTGGTCACAGTTTTTTTAAATCCTTAATTTGAATACATTTGCACCTGTAAACATGATCTCATGCTCCTGAGAAATCTGCACATGCTGGTCAGAGTACTCACAGATAAAGCAGCATGTGAACTCCTCATCTGGGTATCTGATCCCATCATAACGATTAACAGTGCAGCGGTGATCTGTACGTACATTGAGGTGAAAGCAAAACTGTCAGAAACATAAGTGTCGAGGGTACACATACATTTTTATCACTTCCTCCTTTATCTTTACTGGCAATCACATGGAGAAACCAAATCCAGCATAGTGATAGATGCAGCACTGTGGCTTCATCCTTAATCGCTGCGAGAACTCAATGTTTACAGAAACAGACAGCAGCAGACAGTAGCTGGATTTGCTGCACTGATGCAGATGAACAGAAACCTCAGTACAGTGAGTATCTTGCATACAGGAAGTAAAATAACCAGGTTTTTCAGTGTATCATGGATCCCGAATATTGTGGCGGGTTACTTACATTTGTTGTTATGGGCACAGGGTCACCTAAATGAAACAATAAATAAGTGGCACAGTTAAAATCGTTTAAAGAAATAACATTGATGGGTCCTTTTTAAGCACTAAAGGTTTAACAGTAAACATGAAATGTACATAGATGCATGTTGGAGTTGCTAGAACTTCAAAAACATGATTCCGCTTACAGAGTGATGTGTCTTTTACCTCATAAACAGTCTTTGGCTGAGGACAGGCAGCCGCTTTTCAGGCAGCACACCAGCCTGACTTTCAAGTTCCATTGTGGCCTGTTATTAAGTTAGTCATAGAATTTAGTTAGCGACAGCTGATATGACCTGACTGATACTGCAGGTAGAGGGAAGGAGGGGCTGCGACCTCAGCCAGAGGGTTTACAAGAATGTTTAAGATGTTTTAAGAGATGTGGTAAATTTGGCCAAACAGGCTACGTACTGTTAGCTTAACCGCTCTGTGGTGGCGGCGGTGAATGGTGGACAGTCACAGTCTAACCATATTTTTCCCCAATATTGAGTGATAGTAACTGATGACCTGTAGAAACATACAGAAAAATGACCAATGTCCACAAACTTGTGCACATCCTCATTTTCATGTTTTTTTTAATTGTTCATGTCCACAGGAGGTGGATCAACTTCGGCTGGAGCGCCTCCAGATTGACGAGCAGCTGAGACAGATAGGAGGGGGAGGTGGAGGAGGAGGGACGGGGCCCCGAAACCTTAAAGACAAAGCCTACGTGTTCGATAACGGCATGGGGCTGGGGATGGGGAGAGGAGCGGGAGGCGGAGGAGGGAAGCCCTACATTGGAGGGGGAGGAAGAGGTGGCAGAGGGCGGAGAGGAGGAGGTGCAGCTTTCGCCTCAGGTACGATAGAATTACTACGTCTCCATAAACAGCAAGTGAGCTCATTTAAATCAGTTCATATCTTTTTCAGGTCTGTCTTTTTACTGTGCTGTACGCATTAAAGCTGAATGATGTGGCACTTTGATATAAAGAAGTCACCTCAGTTAGGTCTCAGTATAAGTGCTGTCATTGGTTTGGATATGAGTGAAGAAGCAAAAGAGCTGATTCTCTGGCTCAGATTGAGGTTATTTTCAGCCATATTTGATGAGAGGTAATTACTTCACCTTTTGTGCACAGTGGCCTCATTTCTGGGTAAAATAAGTGTTCTGACTTCTGATATTTGAGCGGATATTATATGAAACATCCAGCTAGTACAAGGCTGTAATCACTGAATGGAGCCAGGCGATGACTTTATTATGAAACCAAACAATTCTTCAGCGCTTAATTGCTTAAATGAGGCTTGACTTGTGTCCTCTGTCCTCCAGGCACCAACTCGGAGGCATCCAACGCTTCAGAGACCGAGTCAGACCACAGAGATGAGCTCAGCGATTGGTCGCTGGCCCCCACCGAGGAACTGATGACAGGAGGCGGGACCCTGCCCAGACGGACAGATGGGAGGAAGAGAGCGGGCGGGGGAGGGCCGCGGGGACGAGGGGGAAGAGGAAGAGGAGGGGGAGGGTATAAAGGTAAGCAGTAATTATCATTGGCTGTCATCCATCTTTTCACAGCGATCTCCTGTCATTCAGGACTTTATAGAGAGATGAGGTAAATATTTACAGCTGAAAAGCTTCACAAACAAACTCTCAATCAGTTATACGTCTGTGTTCTGTTATCTTTGTACCATTCGGCTGGAGATGAGGCTTATTTTGAAGATAATGATCTTTATTCAAGTTATAAGGAACAAGAATGAGAATGAAATGTGGGTGTAGTGAGATGCTTTTCATCAAATTATGGAAGATAAAGAATGGTAATGAACGCAATAGCAAGTTCCCTGCTGACTCCCCTCACTAATACGTTCTCACTGAGTGTTTACTTTGCAAGGAGATCCACATTTACATTGAAAATAAGAATTCTCCCAGACATAAACCTCCTCCTGACGCATAGATTTAACCCTGTTTTCAATCTGCTAACTGTCGGTGAGCAGCTGTCTTAGACTGCAGACATATGTGAAGGTTCTGGCAACATGACAGTGAGTCAGTAGATTTGGGTTTCACTTTGTCCCAGGACTAGTTTTGATGGGACTGAGGATGATGCCTAAGCTGAGAGTCAGGCTCTGTTTGTCCCGGTTTAGGCGATGACGTGCAGTGGAGCGAGCCGAGACCTCGTCATATCAGAGACCCCAAGACAAGAGTGCAGGAGGACACTCTGCAGGTAACACACACGCATCCTTGTGTTGTATTTAAATCTCAACAGGACTGAGGAGACAGTCACACAAAGCTGCCTGTGTTTAAATTAAACACACACACACACGTGCGTCTTTTTTTCCTCATCTGGACTTGCAGTTATCAAGTGTCTCAGAGTAGGAAATCAGTCCAAACTGGCCAGAAACACATACCTGACCCTGCTCTTTGAACAAGGATAAACACGGTGCCAACATCCCTGACCTAGGAAACCACTCCTGTGTCAGGCAGTATTTAGGATCGATCCAGAGCAGATGGCAGAGAGCTGATGTGAGGATAACGAGCTTATTGAAATATACCAATTTGGCCAAAATTGAATTGTTTTAATGACTGCCTTTGTGCGAGTTTCTGAGGACAACACATGCCCTCTCTGCAGAAACTATTTCTGCAGTAATTAATCCCACTTGGCTTGTGCAGCACCTCCATTATCACACAGACTGAAACTAAGAACTAAAGCTTATTGGTGCTAAAAAAAACTAATATTTGATTAGAATTTCTACTTGGAAATGCTGTAAGATGATGTTGATGTCACACGCCGTCTCCCACAGATCCGTGTTGACGGTAACAATGAGCGTAGCGTGCAGCACTCCTCAGGGGGGCGAGGAGGTGGGCCTTCCTCATCCCAGGGTGGTGTCAGCAGCGGCGGTGAGGGTCCGTCTCGCCATCACCATCAGAGGCCCATCAGAGACCGAGGGATGAAGAAGGACAAACAGGACGCTCCTCCGCTGGTGAACGGAGTGTCGTAGATACACCACTGGAGGACCCTCTCACTTAGACACACACACAGACACACACAGACACACACACTCTCAGAGACATGCACACACACAGGCAACTTGTCATAAACCATCATAGATTCTCTCTAGTTTTTTTTTTTTTTCATTCTCTGTCTCTGTCAAACACATGAATACACATAATTCATCAGCATGGAGGAGTTCACTGTAGTGAAGTCGCAGACCAGAGGCCATCTGGCGTCTGCTGGTCTGCTCTGTTGAGGTACTGGTCTGGTTTGTGGTCGACTGGTCTGATGCATCCTGTTCTTCTCTGGAGTAACACATAAAAGAAACCACACGTTTTTGGACAAAAGGAAAAGAAGAGGAGTGATTTGACTAAAGCCCGTTTCAGGCATTTATCCCAAACACACTCCCCTTCCCATCAAAGGAAAATAATAGTTTACTTGTGTTTTAAAATCAACTAAATTGGATGATCTTTGTTTTTTCCGCTGCCCTGTTGGGACTGATCACAACAGAAAACAAAACGAGTCAAACAAATAAAGGAAATAATTGGTTGACAGGAAACGAGGCGTTATTCCAGACACTTCAGAAGGCAGGATGAAGGATTTTCCCTCCTCCTCCTCCTGCTCCTGTTGCTGCACATTTTAAACTTATTGTTACTGCAGATGTTGTAGAGATGATCTGTCAGCACTGTCTTCAGTGTTGCCCACAGCTTGAGAACTTATTTTTGATGCTCTCAAGGTCCAAAGTCTAACCCTTGGAAGTCAGGTGGAGCACAGCATTGCATTTGTAATAGAAGTATCCAGTGTAGAGACCTCACCTCGTCTCGTTCAGGTGTATTTTCAGAGAGACTTAAGAACTAAATTGATAAATTCCCAAACTCTTTTAGTCATTTGATCCCAGATCAACATGTTGACACTTGGGATCAGTGAAGTGGAGCGGAGTTCAGTTCTTGTTTCAAGATGAAAAGCCATCAGGGATGCGTGGGCAATGAAATTGCCAACAGATACTTATCTCATCATTGAGGTCGTCTCTGTTTTGTTTCCTGTTGCCAAGATAATATAAAATTCCTACAGTCTGTTCAAGTGTCAGACTAAGCATGAATTGATATTAGCCTGAGCAGTGGGGAATCATAAATCTGAGGCACTCTGATGCAGATAAACTGTTATAAAGCCTCTGCAGAAGCAAAGATACAAACTCATTAGAGTCTTCAACAGGGAACAAAATGTCATGCACTGCTGTTCTTCTTAAAATTACCTGTCATGTGACTGATGCTACAGACACCTTCAGTCCATTCAGTCCACGCTGACTCTGACCTCAGATCAGCTGTGCTCAGAACCATCAGTCTGTCAAAGATGGCGAGAGGACAGTCCCCGGCCAAATTGTCTTCATCGCCAGAAATTTGCCACGTCAAAAAAGCTTTTAAGTAGGCTGCATGAGGCTTATACAGGAAGACAGCATTGTTTGAATCTCTCTACTCATTGGTTTGATTTCCCTGCACAAGCTCCTTGATGTAGCAGTGCTCAAATGATTCTGAAGTCAGTGTCCAATCCAGAAACACAGGTCAAACCTGTATACTCGCGATAATGTACAGTCTAAGCCAAACAAACCCCTGACTGAAGCCTTTACCACAGTCATGAAAAAATTCCGGAGAATCTGAGCAGACACATTCATGACAGCATTTCTGCACTGGTTTCCAGCAGCTCTGGACCTTTTCATACGGGGAGGTTCCACTCTCCCAGTCCTCATTTGTCTCATTGCTAAAGATGTGTCAGCAGGAATCCACATCCTGTACCAGACTGATGAGAGCCTTTCCAACCTCAACAGCGGGACATTTCACACAGAAGGCTTAGGGCTCAGCTAGTTCCACTTACTCACATTTCACAGCATACTCGGATGGACGGCAGTTCAGTCAGTAGAGTAACTTCTGCTCTCAGACAAACCTGATCAGATTGCAGGATTAAGGCGGCAACATCACGACTGTAGATCTCAGGTCATCTGATGACATGAGCTTTTCTTTAATTTATGAAAACCTTTGTATTTAACCTTTTTGTTTTGCAGTTAGACAACCCACTTGAAGTATTACTGCAAAAGAAACAACATCTCATTGAGTTATTACCTTGACGAAATAAAAATTTGGTGTAAGTTTTATTCCTCCTGGTTTTCCAACTTATTCTGGGCCCAAACATGTTGTGTATTAATCTGATTTTCTGTTGTCATTCTCTGTTAGGTGTGTTTTGTAAATGGTAGGGCAGAGGATGGAGTCTGACTTCTCACCTTAAGCCCGACAGATTTACTTCCAGTTACACCATATTGTAATCGTCATGAAACCACAGTATCAGGTATCGTTTCGTGACCATGAACGGTGCAGTTTTGCACTTTTTGTATGCATGATGTAAACTGTGAATTGCTCTGTTTCTTGCTTTTGGATGGCAGGACTGTGCATGTCACCTGACTAAAAACCCGCTCTAGAGTCTAAAGTCAGTTTCAAGAAGAGTTTCATCTTAAAGTCCGGTTTTCTGAGCCTCCTTTGTGAGATCTCCTCTGGATTATGAGCTCAGTCGTGGAGCTGCAGTGTGTCACTTTTCTGCCACTCGGTCATAATGAGGCTTTTTTTTTTTTTAATCTTCGTGCCTTGGATTTATGCTCTTCCATTTCTGTGAATTTGGCCCACTAAAAAGCACCTGACTGCTCAGAATAGTTCAAAGCTTTTTATACTGCCTGTGTATACCATCTGTTCTTTCATACACGGGTGTTTGTTGCAGGGGTGATTCTGTGACCCTATGCATTTCTTTCAGTTCTTTTGGGGAGGAACAATGGTGCAAGATAACTTTTCATTTAGTTCCACAACAGTTCCAGTCTTCTTTCATTGCTCTAAACTTATCCGCCTTGTGCTGGAGCTCTGAGAAACACTGACAGACTTACACAAAATAGGACTCGACAGTCGTGTTGTCAGAGTAACTCTGTCTAACCAGTGCAGGTTTTCAGACATCAAAGAAACAGACAAAACAAACAGTGTGTAGACTTCAGGCGCTCATCCTGAGGTAATCCAACCTGCTGTTGGGTTTGACACCTCCGAGAGTTACTGACTTCATACATCTTCTGCATGGAAATATCCCCTGTGGCATCATCAGCAGAATAAATCGAGTACAGCTGAGGTGGCATGAAGGCCTTTGAAGCTCATGTACATTCTCAGTTGTCCCAAATTGTATCCTAAAATGAACCTGACTGCAGTAACGTAGGTGGGCTCGTGTAAAGTATTTGTAGATTTATGATTGAGGGGAGATTGATGATAGCATTAGCTTGAATAAAACTGTTAAAATGTGAGAAAGTCACTGTAAAACAAAAATGCAAAGCAAAAAAAAAAAAGTTTGTTGAGGTTTCTCTGTGCATTCATAGGCTGATTGATGTTTCATGAAAACACTGTAGAACATCATAACTGTAACACTGTAACAGTCTAGTATCTGATATTTAGGCTAGCAGACGAGCTGTGTTACTCAGTTGTGTCGCTATGTGTGAATGTTGTGGGATCAAGTACTTGACGGGTAAAATTAGCCTTTAAATTTAGCTTCCCTTTTTGTGGCGCGAAGTCAGATGAGAAGATTGATACTGATGTCTGGAAGGTAGACATGAAGCCACAGCTGGACTGGAAACAGCTAACCTGGCTCTGTCCAAAATCTGCGTACCAGCATCTCTAAGGTCTAGTTTAATCTGCACAAAAACTGAACATTTGTGGTTTGATAGCGAGGTGGAACTACCTACTTGTTGACCAGACACAGCGACCTTCTGACTCACTGTTTTCTCCTCCTCCTAGCTTTCGTGCTAAGCTAAGATGACTGACTGCTGGTTCTGCAAACAGACATGAGAATGGTATCCATCTTCTCATCCAACTCTTGGCGAGAAAGCGTATTTCCTAAAATGCTGAACTATTCCCTTAAAAATGGCTTTCATGGCGAGCATCTTCAGCATAGCATAACATTACTTTACGGTTGGCTGGATCAATTTTGAACCAGGCAGACACAACAAAGAAACTGGGCTTTGAAATCAAACTAGCCACCGTGCTCCGTCTGCAACAAAGGCTTCAAATCTTGTGTTAACAACAGCTTGTGAGATCTCCACATGCTATAGGCTGACTTATCATTTGGGGCCACAAACTCGTAGCTAGACAGCTGCGAATGCTCAGAGAAACCTCACCACATTGTGTGTAACATGTGCCTTTAATTGTGGCTTGTATCACAACTTAGACATGTAAATCAGGGATGATGAGATGTTCAGAATGGACCAGATGTGTAAAGGTGGCTACTTCCTGTTGTGACATGATTGACTCACCCCGGGTCATCACTGGCGATGCTGAGTATTTCCGAGCTTCCTTAAGACTCAGAGGGCGGGTGTTAACTGTACAGTGACTGTGGCGCACCAGGGACCTGCCTGCTTTGACCTCCTGATCCTTTTTAAACACTGAAGGTGTTGTATTCTTGTATAGTCGACAAACATGAGCCTGTAGCTTCTGACCTGGTTCAGCTCTTCTGTGAAATGGATTCAGTTACTTTTGTAGACTTTCATGACCTGGAGTGGCTACTTTGACACCTTTGCTTGTGTTTCACAGTCAAAGACTCCACACAGACCCCTTTTTAAAAATGCTATCTTGAAATGCAAAATAGTGTAACCCAGTGAAACTTTATTCCCTCTCTCTCTAACTGAAGACATGAAAGGAACTGAAAAGATTTCAGAGGTTGAGCCAGGTCTTATCTTTACCAGAGATCAGTGTATCTTTCTAGTCTTGCACTGCATGTACATCTTTATTATGGATTTTGGAGACTTTCTGTAGGTTCGGACACATGTTAAAAAGAGACATCCATAAGCTTAGTTTTCTTTGAATCAGTGTTACGTTGTTTCAGTTCAGCTGCCAGTGATGAGTTACATTTTCTGACAACCGTCAACTTGGAGTCAACGATCTTAGAAAATGTCAAAGAAATGGTTATGTAACACGATGAAACAAGGTTTTTTTTTGTTTGTTTGTTTTTTTAGAAGTTAATTTCTCTTTTTCAGAAGTATTATTGGTGTCAATTTCTCTCTCACTAATCTGTTAGGACCTTTGCTTTCACTGTTCCCAGTAAGCATTCTCTGGAGTGAAAGTAACCTCTATATTGTCAATAGAGCATCAACAGTATGGAGTTCATTTGTATTGTAAAAAAACGAAGAAAAAAAAAAAAAAATCAAGATGGCATAAAGAAGCGGGTGGCGTACTGTATATAATGATGTCATTATTTGTCTGAGAAAAGATTTGTACTATTGTTTCAAATGTGCACTTATCCTGAATTTTCTTTCTTTCTTTCTTTTTTTTTTGCTGTTTAATATCAGTTAAATGCTAGAGCTCTTGATAATAAACTTTATGATGTGTGAAAAAATAGTATCCTCAGTAGCAGGGTTGAGCCGCACACAGCTGTCATTAATAATGAAATGTCCATAGTGCTGCAGAACTTGAAAAATAGCATTACATTACAGACAGAGGGTGAGTTCGTTTTTTTATCTGACAGGGAAAATCCACCCTAACACTGAAAGCCCTCATTGAATCCTGACTGACATAATGACTGAATTTCCATTTTGAGACGAACAGTCCTTCACGATGCACAGAACACTCACTGGCATTGTGTATGAGGAGGCTTGGTTTGCATGGTGACCGTGTTTTCAGTGGAAGATTAAAGCGTTTCTCCAAATATATTCTAAACTACACCTGTGGGTTTGGTGGCTCTTTAAAGTATTCAGCTTCACCCTTAATGCGCACTAGTGGTTAGAATGAATTGTAATACTATGTCTGGAGACATTTCAGTTGACATTTGGACACAATTAGAATCGATGAAAGTGACTGAAAGCAGCCACTTTTGAAGACCACCTTTCAGGCCCACAGGGGTTCAACATCTGCTGTTAAAACATTTTGGGTGGATCAGTGTGAATGTGACCTTTGGAACAGTAATCTGACCCCAAAACGAGTATGCTCAACATCCTCTTATCAGTGTTTTTATCACATGACCAATGTTTTGCTCTTAGGCCATGTTGAGGAGGATCCTTAGATTCAGTTTAAATGAAAAAAATAGAAGTATCAGCAGTCGCTAACATTTAAAGTAATAAATGAACACTTTCAGAAATACACTGGACTTAGATCAGACAATCAGTATCAATCTCATGTCTGTGTGCTAACAGCCAGGAAAAGTTATCTTAGCATAAAAAGTGGAAGAGAGGATAATTAGGTCACCACCAACGGAAAAGTAAGAAGTTGTGACAAGTCCAGCATATTCAAATTCAATAAATGAGATACAAGTGAGTGACCTGTAGTGACCTGTCAGGGTGTATGTAGGTGCCTGTTTGTTTATGGCTGCTTACAGTCTCAAAGCCAAGCTAAGCTAATTGTCCTCTGGCTCTCATTATGCACAGACAGGAGAGTGGTACAAGCTTTGTCATCTAAATGTGTATTTTCCAAAATGTCACAGCTCTTTCAATCTTATAAAGAAAGCACATCTTGGTCTCCCTGCTAACATGTACCATACTGTAGCTCTGGGAGAAGTTTGTCTCCTCCATTAACTGAAGTAGCCAGTGTTTTATGGTGGGTTTTCCCTTTAATTTTCAGTCACCAGAGTGATGGATAATGATAAGTGTTTCATTTAGATTTTCTCAATGTTTCTTTTGTTCTTTTCTTTTTGACTGGTGTAAAATATTCCTAAGGTTAAGCCAGCATGATGCTGGTGGTGAGACTTGTGTCCCAAAAGCCAGTTCCCCTTGAACTGACAAAAAGAGCCACATGCAGGTTTGCTGCATGAAGGTGTCACAGACCTTGGCGATGCATTGGATGCTGAGTCTACAAAGGTCCAACCTTCACATCAGCTCTGTTGTGTCACACCAGAGACAATGAATTTCTTTGCTTCTGCGGCTGTGCTTCAACCTGCTTGTTGGTGTATTTTATTGTGCCTCCAAACACCAGGTTAAAGTCGTATGTTACACTTTTGAACTGCTGGAATTGAACGAACAAAAGCAGTTTAATGGCTTTTTCATGCTTTAGTTTGATTTTTTTTTAGAGGCATTAATAACAAAGTGTAATGCTAAGCCAAGGCTTGTACTATAGTGGATAATGTTAATTTAAAAAAAAAAAAAAAAAAAATTGGGAGGACTGTTGCATGCTTACCAGTTGGGGTCATTCAAGAACTGTTGCTAAGAAAGCATTTCCACAGTGAGGATCTCCCATAACTGACTGGTTGTGACATCAATATCCAATCCTACTGTTTTCCAGTGGCCTGCCATGGAAACTGCTAATTTAAGATACTGAATACAGTCAAGATCGTGGCAATAAATGTAAATGTAGCGTTGGAAAAACATTGCAGATGCGGTCATATGGAAAGCTGCAAGGCAAACCTACAAGTAGGTCTGTGAACCATTTGGGATCAAGACGAGGAACAGTGTTCGCACATTTGATTCAAGCAGAGTACATTTTGATTCATGCTGGCAATTTAAGGTATCATATGGGTTACCCACTGGCACTATGATGAACATTGCTGAGAACATGTACTGTTCTTAAGATGCTACTTGGCACTGTCTTATGTTTGCTGTCCTCAATGCAATCCTCTGTCTCCAGCACATCAGAACAGTACCATGACATATACTCTGGTCCCCCATAAAGTAGAATGGCACTACCAAAACTGTACAATCCTTAAAGACTGAGTATGAAAGAGTCATGCTTCTTTAAAATACTGAATCACTGTGAACTCACGTGAACTTTTCATATTAAAATCGATGACTGTATGTTCTGTTAATTCATTTCGTGAACAGATGCTGTGACATTCTGGCTGTAATGTCTGTAATCATGGAGGGGGGTCAAGGGTTTTGGATTTCAGATTTGTGGCTTCAGACATTTTGGATCTTTCCAGCATCGTCATTGTAAACAAACTAACTAATTAAGTGAAATTAATTTCGATTTGCAGAAAAGAAGCATTGGCAGCAGTCACATGGTCACAGGTTTCATGTCGGTTGACAGGGTTCATGATAGTTGTGGGGTCGTTCAGTTACTCTCGTGGAATGTTTGTATGTTGAGGGTGTTCTCCAAAAAATGCTTTTCTTGATATTCAGCTGTTGTGATTGTCTTGAAAGGTGTGCTGTTCTAATGTTCTGGTGCACAGGGTGTATTTTTTTTTACCCATGATCCAATGGGTTGCATAAGGGGAATTCTGGTGGCTTCATTTTGCATTGGCCGTGAATGACGTTCACCATGCAATGCTCAAATTTGAACAAGGCATTAGACTGATTTAACCAGTTCTTACTGTTAAAGCTACAATACTGTGTTGTGTTGTTATGCGAATGTGGTCAGGTTACGGAGGTATTGACCCAACCTTGTCCACAAAAACTTCGATTTTGACATCCCAGAAGAGATGTTCTCAAAAGAACAAGTACTGTCTATGTCGAACATACAATGATCATTGAGAAAGCACAGGAATTTGAATCGGGGAGTCCCAATTCAGTTCAGAAATTTTTAATCGTTTTAACTGGAAAAGTGTCTTGTATGACCTTGTGCATCCCCCCCTTCACTCAGCCTTTAGTCCAGTTGGGGTTGATTCATGTGGAACCAACGCAAGAATTGATGACCCAAAAACGTTCTTGTTGTTGCTCGCCAGTCCACAGCAGCTTTCAGCAGTCGTTTATTTGCAGAATGTATATAACATCAATAAATACTCACTAGGCTCTGCTGTGGGGCTGTTCGACAGTACAGCGCCAGAAAGTGAAGACGCACGGAGAATCTGTAGATACTTAAACCAGGGTAGTCAACAAAGCTGTAAACCTTGTGTGCACTTTGGGGCATTTTTTTGTTTCCTTTTGTACATACTACTAGCATTTAAGATGTTTGGATTGACATGTATGGTTATAGTGCAGTATATTTTGTATGCAAGCAGTTTCAATAAATAAAGGTTGATCTTCCTCCGTGAGCTGCGGCTGATCACTGCATGTTATGCCTTTCACAGTAAAGGGTGCAAGAATTTTAGCGACCATTGCTTTACAAGCTCATGTTAAATGAGGTTTTAACCCATTCCCTCCGCTCCACCCACTTGTTTTAACTTACCCTTAAGCTGCCTTTAAATCCTACACTTACCCAAGCACAGATCAGCTGCTCACCTGGCCATATATCTACTTTGTATCTGCTCAGGTTAAACTACAGTGGCTGGCCCAACTGGCTTGGCATCTGCATTTCATGGCCCACTTGGTTGTCCAGCCACCATCACTGTACATAATATGTGGTTCCACCTGACATACCAATACCACTGCTCTAGTTACATAGCAGTCCCACTGTTAGGAGAAACCTTTCCTGAAAGATGTTCCTTGACCTGCCTTATCAGGGAAAAGAAAGTGGTATCAAAATGAATTTATTAGTGTAAGAGTGCAGGGAAACCTACAGGCCCATCAGCTAATAACTATTGGTCCAGCGTCCCAGAACCCAGTTCAATACAGTCCTCCGTAGCATATTTTGGGTTAAACTGTCACATTAAAGTTAAAAGGATGATCCTGTAGGAATTTAGTGATTTATCTCCCTTTACCAGCTTGCCGTCTAGCCAGCAGAGGCTGCTTGGTATACAGTGCACAGTGAGAATACTAGAGTAGATTTTTCTAAAAATAGTAACCTGCACTTGAGACATAAAAATGATTTGGTGTGACACCAGGTAAATGCATGGCGCAGTTGCAGCGGTGCAGCAGATAGTGTCAAGATTTTGAATTTCTATTTTAAAAAGTCTGTTTCTTTAAAATATAAATGAACATTAATCTTAGATTGATCATGTGGGCATGGTGTAAGTCACTCTCTGACCCGTGTGATGATTAAATGACAAAGTGGACAGACATGCAAGCAGCTCTGTGAGGCTGTTTTGTGCACTGCAGTTTTTGGCTCTTCAGCATTGGCCTCATTTGGTGCTTGATCAACCTACCAACATGACAATGCTAAGATACTAATATTTGGTAGGTATGTTTAACATGTTCATCATGTTAATTTAACATTTTTGCAAATTACTACAGGCATTATTACAGGTATTTGGTTAGAAACCAGAGCATAGAAAATGGGAGTCACAAATCACACCATTTCTGGTCATTTGTCATCTGTCAATCATTCATCATCAGAAATGTATTAAGTACCTACGAAGTTAGTCAAAGTTACTTAATGATAAGGTTAGGGTTAGCTCATGTAATGCTAACTGAATGCTAACAAAACGTCCGTTAACCATGCATAGTTTATCTACCGACATCTAACGAAATGAAAGAACGTTTGCCAGCTTTGTGTCTGACTGTATACTGCCAACCTCCTTCAATGCGTAGTGCTGTATGTTAGTTAACACCCACAGCAAGCAGATGGCGCTCTTACTCTTGTAGATGACACTACGCTTACATCCAGATCCTGAGAAACTATCATTCTGTGTTACCTCACACTGTGATTCTGATCTGATGATAGCGCGATTCATCCGAAGGGGACAGTGAATGTCTGAACCGAATTTCATGGCAGTCTATCCAGTGGACTAGCTGTTGAGACATATCACTCAAAATCAGAAAGTAAACCTCATGGTACAAGATTGCAAGTCATTGGACTTCCTTCTCTGGGAACTTATGAATTTCTGTACAAACCTTTATGACAGTCCATCAGTTGGTTACTGAGATATTTCAGTCTGATGTAAGTCACTCTCCTTATAGCTCTGTTTTTGTCTCCAGTAACTCCTGAGGGAAATATGTGGCTCTTTAGCTTCTAAATGCTGCACTATGTTCACCAGTTCTTCAGTGGGTTTTTCAGAGCTTTTGTTTACCTAAGAACAGCTGCCCTCTGCAAACAAACAAGGTTGTTGAGAGTTGCTGGCAATAAACCAAAACAATGAGCTTAAAGATGCTAAAATGCTCCTCAGAGCTGAGGGGAACTGCAGAGGTGGGTGGCAGTGTAGTTATAGGTCCTGAAGGCCAGACTGAGAAACTTTTACTAAAACTACAAGATCTTAAACCAACACACTCTGTTAAAAACCTGGGTGTGATTTTTGACTCTGAGCAGACTTTTATTCCACATATCAAAAATACAATAAAAATAGGCTTTTATCATCTTAAGAACATAACCTTGTGTTGCATTTCATTATGTATGAAAAATGCTATATAAATAAAGTTTGATTTGATTTGATTTGATTTGATTTGATTTGATTTGATTTGATTTGATTTGATTTGATTTGATTTGATTTGATAATTCTCTGTGGGTTTGTCGAGAGCAACACCTTCCACATTACACAGTCAATGGATCCCTCGATAGTATACAAATCCTGAGAAGTACAGCTTTAAGAGCTCTTGAATACAGCTGTGGGTGTTTGTTGGAGCAGAGAGTGCTTTTGGAAAACAGGAGAAGACATAAAAGTAATAACTGTCTCAGCCTCAAACACGGTCATTATAGCCCACTATACTGTAACTTGCAATTTTGTCGTGTCACAGGGGTGGCCAGTTGGACCTCAGGGGTCTGTCTATGCTTAATTCAAGGACAAACCTATGTTCCGTTCATTAAGCTTTGTATGGTAAAGTACTGTGGCTGTGAATAGAGTGAGCATGTTTGGTCCATTAGTGAAATGACCACGAGGATGCTCAGGATGAAAGACGGTTATTACAAGGCTCCCATGTGGGGTTTTTAGCACAGTAACGATCAGAGGCCGAGGCCAAACTGTTCTGCTCCTGCACTGCTTCTCAAATTTAATGAGGAAAAACTCTTGAAATCATAAACACAATGTGAGCAGATAGCGTAAGTGTTCTAAATGATGATAGTAGACAAAATAAAGTGCCTAACCGCTTAGCAGATGTAGCATACAAAAGAAGTATTGCACTCCACAAAACACTTAAAAGCTGCACAGGCTAACTTCTGATTGGCAATTAGGAGTCTCCAGGTATAATGTGAGTTGTTATGATCTGAAAGATTTGAATGTGTGCCCTTTTTGTTAATATCATTCGTCTGATTCTTGCCGTTTTTCTGGCCTCAGTCGCACTGCTGGCCTCCTGCCACACAGCAGACAGGAGAGGCAGACATAGACAGCGAGACACGAGGTACACAGCAGGGAGGGTAAAGGTTAAGTCAGTGGATTTTCCAAATGTGTGATGAAAAAATAAGATTTAATGAACATTTTCTCTCATAGTGTAAGACTTACTTTTGGCCACATGGGGGAGCTGTGGTACTGTGTTGACTCACCGCTCGTTCACTATCAGAGAGGCAGAGAGGAGTGAGAGAGGGCCTGGGCACATATTGAAAATTCATGACACGCACTTCTCAACTTCTGCAAGATACACAGCAAGTATAATGAGCTCAAATCTGAGAACTTCCTGACTATTTTATCTTTTTTGGGGGGGCTCTGTGTCTGTGTGTGAAACTCTGACTCCTTGTGTCATCATTTAAATCCAAATTACTCGCACAGCTGTGGCTTTAACAATACTGCAAAAGACACTAACAAAGAAAATGGAGAATCTCTAAACAAACAGATACTCTCGACGCAGGAAAGACTGTGTAATGAGTTGGAATTGAATTCATGCGTGCAGCTCTCTGTACATTTGCCCTTAATTACATTTTATCTTAATGCCTGTCTGTCGTGCTTTGCCATCGAACTCTCCATCAGATCATCCTACAATTGCTTTTTTAAAATTCTGCCATATCTCCCTCTATCCTCTCCTCTCCCCCTCTCCAGTCATTCTCTGTCTCTCTGTGTCTGACCTAGTTTTGGACAGCCTTTCTTACACACACGCACACACACACACACACACACACACACACACACACACACACACACACACACACACACAAAACCACTGTTCCCGCAGGTGCTTAAAATCCTTGAAAATTGGTTGAATTTTGATGTGGTGTTTTTAAGGTCCGGAGATGTCTGGAATTTTGATTCGTGTGGCTGGAATTGATCAAGGTCATGAAACAGCACTTTCCGACAATATCGCTTATGGCTGGCAGTGTCTTATTCCCATCATGCACTATGGTTAACTCTCTTCTCTTCTCTTCTCTTCTCTTCTCTTCTCTTCTCTTCTCTTCTCTTCTCTTCTCTTCTCTTCTCTTCTCTTCATCTGAGGCTGCTGTTTGTACTTGCGGTAGTGTGATGCAGAGCAGTGCTGGCATGTTGCCCCAGACCAGACCAAAATACCCAGGCACACATGCACACACACAAGCACAGCAACACACCATCCAAAACAAAGACACAAGCACACACACACACACACAGCCTGGAGTGTATCTTCAAATATTATTTCCGATACATTTGGACTTCTCGTGTTCTCCCATCACGGGCAAGAGCATGCAGGCTTCTGCGTAGGAGGTCTTTTTAAAGGAGAGGACAGTGATGTCACAAAGGAACCACAGTTACAGCTACAGCACATGCTGAGTGAGAAGTTTCAACCATCTGGTCGATCATTATTCATAGCAAGGCGTAAACAGTAAAATGTGCTGCTGGGCATGTGTTGCAGCAAGTGCATGATACAGAGAAAGGATGGTGGGCCGCTAAACTGTTATTAACACGCTGATACCTCGGCTGATCTCAGACAAAGGTGAAGTGGTGGGACAAAGATACAAAAGTAGGTGACGAGAGCAGTTTGTGAGGGGTTCAAAGACCACCTGCACTAAGAGCTGTGCAGTGCAGAACATGTTGGGGAACATTTGTTAGTGGTAGCTTGCTGCTTCGATGCCTCTCTGTTTAAGATTATTTCACTGAAGCAGCACAAGTTAACTTTGCAGCTTGGTGTGCAAACCAAGGGATCTTGCAACAATCAGTGGTTTGCACACACTGATTGGACCAGACAGAAAAGATGGAGCTCACTCGCTGCTGTTCAGGAGGCTAAAGTTTAGAAGATACACGGGAGCAGTTGTTTGGACATCCAGTCCTATATTTAGGCCAGGTGCAAGAAAGCAGATTCAGTGACAGGAAAAGCAGAGAGTAACCACACAGCGGAGTCTGACTCCTGAAACACTGGCCAGCTGGAGCCAGACTGCTCCACACTCTTCCTGATTCTTCTTTAACGCAGAAGAGGAACAAGGACGAACGCTTCAGCTGATGTCATCCTCACAGTTCAGCCCGGTTTAAACAGATACGTGGTGTCAAGTCAAACGTTGTCATGGGAATAGAGTTCACAGAGCAGACTGAAGGAAAGAATGTGACAGTACATAAAATGTAAAGACAGAAAAAAATAAAACAGCAAATAATGAAAAGATATAGAAAGTATTTCTTTACTTTCAAATAATATATATTAAAGGGAACCAGGTTAGCAGATCTATTGGTTATCGTAACATGTCAGCCACTGCAGGAAAACTGTCCATTATGAACATTCACCACAGCTTACAGCCCCACGTCCTGGCTCAGCTTTGACCCACCTCACTTGGTGTAGTTGGGTGCAGACCACTGGTTTTCTGTGCAGTGGGTGCAATCTCTTTTGGTTTTTACCTACAAATAAAATTAAGTCTTAGTAAAACTTTTCATTTGTTTTCACGCTGTATGAATGTTTGACCCTTTGTGCTTCATGCCACTGGATCTGTTTTTTGGCAAGGTTACTGTGTTCTGAGATCTCAGCAGATACTTTGGTGAATATTCACTGGAATATGTTCTTCACGGCATCCAGAATCTCATAAAAGAAAGTAATAAAAATAATAAAAATACAACACTTAAAGCCTCGCTTCCTCTCTGCTTCTTCCTTCACTTTTCCATGAGAGCATTTCTGTGCATGGACAAATGACAGGACCTGTGTGGAGTCATACATTTCACTCCACAAACAAAAGAAATGGTTCTGCTCCTCACCAGGGCCACAGGACCACCGCTCGTAAAGGGTCCCCGAGGTCACGTCCTCAGACTTGTTCCTGTGAGTTTTAATATTCCAAACTGACCCACAAACTTAAGATGGTGCATTTTGAAGGCTGTTTCTTTTAGAGTCCTTTTAGACTACACATCCAAATGTAAAAAATGAGAAATTAGATGAAAATATAATAAAGCTTTTAATATTCTGAACCATATTTATATCCAGTGAGCAGGGAGAGGGCCTTGAAGCAACAGGAAAGGAGATAAAAATTTACAGAAAAAATTACTGAGCAGATAACAACATGAATAAAATCACTTGTTAATTCCAGCTCGTCCACATCTCCTTTGGCGGCCTTGGTAATCTAAATCCTGGCTGCACGCATGGTGCCCCGTACCAGACCCTACACCTGAACAAAGCCTGCTCATCGCTCAGAGAATGACAGCACTCACAGGCATGGTGGAGTCTGAAAAGGTGCAAAGAGATGGCACATTGTTAAGTCTCTGACTCATAAGAACATGTAGTACATAACATGATCTCCACTAGTGACTGAGTGAGTCCTCGGAGCAGAAATGACATGTCAGAATTTCACTGACTGACGTGTGGTCCCCTGATTAGTCTGATCCCAGGTCAGCAGTGACACCACAGCGCGCTTTAAAAGACAATGAAATCATTTTCCAGTTGTAGCCAAGTCACAGTTTCACAGAAGGACGCATACTCTCCCTCTGTCCCTCTGTGTGTGTGTGTGTGTGTGTGTGTGTGTGTGTGTGTGTGTGTGTGCGTGTGTGTGTGTGTGTGTGTGTGTGTGTGTGTGCGCGTGTGTGTGTGTTTGGGGGGTGGGGGTAAGGTTTATTTTTATAATATCCGTGCAGTATAAATAGCTTGTTATGAAGGAAAATGTTTGCAGTGAATATCTCAGTGTGACTTGTCATCCACAGCCTTCTTCAGTGTGTGTGTGTTTGTATAAGTGTGTGTGTGTGTGCGCTCTCTCCCTCCCTCCACCTCTGCCTGCCTGCCTGTCAGCTTGCCTCGACCACGTAGCAGCTTCCTGGCAGCGGCAGCCGCTTGTGTCTGCTCTCCCTCCTCTCTGCCACACACTCACACACACTCAGTATCAGTAGCCCATGTAGAACCACGTAGCACCAGCTCTGGATTTTAACCACCACCACCACCACCACGACCACCACCAGCAGCAGCAGCAGCAGGAGGAGCAGCAGCCGAAGCGGCAATGGATCTCTTTGAATTCGACTTTTTCAGAGACTGGGAGCTTGAACAACCATGGTAAGTCCTGCTCACACTGCTTTATTATTACTGTCGGGGTTTTTTTTTTTAATGTTTAATGTTTCAATATGGAAGGTTTTAAAAGGGGGGATGAACGGACATGGCATCCCCGCTTTAGAGGCGAAATCAAGGCTTAAATTGCGTTTTTTTTAACATGGAGACGCAGCCAAAGTGAGTCAAATCGTGCAAACCGTGTTTCTTTGTCACCGTAAAGCTGCCGTTGTTGCATGAGACGTAGCCTGCACACACACACACACACACATACACAGACACGCACACACACACACACGCATGCAAACACGCACACATACACACGCAGCGCAACGCCGGCTTTTACTGTCTCATTGTGATAATAAGGAATGTTTGATCTGAATGTGAGAGCGCACCGGGCGGCGTGACAGAGCGGTGACACGGCGAGCAGAGGTGATGCAGCCGGACAGCAGACAGTGAGGACGACCCGTGTCCTCATGTGATGCCACGCACAACTTTGATAGTTTGGTTCAGGTCCGATGTTGTTGGACAGCGTGTTGGTAAACAGAGCTGAGGTGAGCTGCTGCTGGGGGCTCTGGGTGAACACACAGCCGTGGACACATGAAGGAGTGAAGTTGGGATGAGATGATTTGGGGATTTCAGTGCAAGCTGAACGCTGCGTGTGTGCTGATTGTGCATCTGTGCAGTCGAGCAATTCAGATGTTTAGTTTGGAGATGCTGCAACTTGATTTGCCTCCTGAAGACAATCATGTGTCACAATCATTTCACGAAAGGAGTGATGAGCATTGTGCTGTGGGGGCCCGACTCAGAGTGACATGCTGCTGTCTGTAGGCTGATACAGAGTTAATACAGTGTCTTCTTTGTTGGTTGATTGATTGATCAGCATAATGCATCAGCTGCTGTTTTCATAACCCATTAACAGCAGTTTTTAAAGGAAAAACGAACAGTCTCTGGTTCCACCTTCTCAGATATGAGGAGCTGCAGCTTTCCTCTGTCACAGGAAACTGAATATTTTGGGCTTTATACTGTCAGCTGGATGAAACAGGATGTCTGAAGATGTCATGTCAGGCTGTCGGAACTTGTGATGGGCTTTTATTGACTAAATGATTAGTCAGTCAGCAGAAAAATGTCAGATATTAGCTTATTGCAGATCTATCGGTGTGTGTGTATGTTCATCAGTGTGTATGTTGGCCTACCTTCACTGACAAGAAGATTTTTTCTAATTAAAAAAAATATATATATAAGGGATCTGTATCAAGATTGCTAATGTTAAAAAAATATAAAATTGTCCTGTAAATTGGAATCAGATTTTTTTTTTAAACTCCCAAATGTTGATATACAGGCCTGAAAATTTCAGTAGGAGTCAGGCTGCAATCTGTCATGAAAATAAGTGTCAGCTGCAGCCCTAACAGACTGCACAGTGTTGCATTATCTTACAATCCTGAGTGAAGTCATATCATATGCAGCCGTGGAACAAAGACTCGCATGGGGAGAAGGGCTGGTTAACACCACGGAGGCCAAACGACGGTGCAGCTTTAAAGACGGCTTTCTCTTTCTCTGCATGCTTTTGAATTTATTGCAACATTTGTGCAGAATTTAGACATTTGAAAGGTAATTTGAAAATTCAGAACAGTCCGTCAGCACTGGTCAGATCCCAGTTTAGGCTGTAAAGCTAACAGAGGTTTAATCCAAGGCCTTTTACAATTTCACCTCTCATCTACCCATTTACTTCCATCGCCGATAAGTGGACCGCTCACTCTACCTGCTGAGCCGCAGCCGCCTCACCGCACAGTATGAATGATATAAGGTGATGAAGAGGAAGTCCATTTATGCTCAGTAAATTCCTTCTGACTGAATAAAAATGAGAAGCACCTCGACATTTTGCGTGACTAAAGACAATGCAGACATTAAGCGTGTTTCATGCTGGATACATTTTCCATGTTGTTCCAGAGCAGTGCCTTGTAGATGCGGTGCAGCTGTCTGGATCTGCTCAGCTCTGCCTTCAGTGTGAATGAATGTGATGGAAGGTGGTGTGACGTTGATGCATCCTCAGGAAACTGGATTTGTTTAATGAAAAAAAATCCTTCTATCATGACTATAAAAGCAGTATCAGACCTGCGTCACTTCAGGTTTTACATGCTGGATAAATACTGTATTGGATATATTTTGGGGCTGTTAGCTAAAGCAGTAAGCAGGACTGTAGGAGCTACAGTATACACTGTGTGACAGTCAGCCACTACAGTTCAACTATGTATTATAGTGGGAGCACAATAACTTGGCAACCGTGTAGCTGTTATGAATCCGTACTCCAGTGGGGAGAATGTGAGCGGGGAAAGTGAGACACACTGCTGTCCCTCAGCACCCACCATGGAAGGGCCCTGGAGCAAGGTACTTAACCCCCCGCTGCTGGAGTGGAGCTGCACAGGGCTCAACAACGAGCTCAGGGTGTGTACACATGTACCCCTCCTCCTGCCACTGCTCCATCACGCCGCTGCTGTCAGATGGTCTTATGCATTTTCAAAAGGCTTTTTACAGACAGAAACTAGCATTGAACATCTGCTCAAAAACAGAAAGTGAAGCCGCTGATGGGAGGATCAGCTGAAAGGTGGAACCTGAAGGTGCGAATGGAAACTAGAAGGCTCCTGGATTTTTGATTGCATGGTCTGACATAATAAAGCAAGGTCGGCTTCTTTTAGCTGCCCTCAGCGGGTGTGAACTCCAGAGAAAAAGAGCTCTGACAACTCTGTTCTCTCTGCTGCAGCACGTCCAACTTTGAGACTGTCCTCACCAGAAAAATGGCAGCATTGCTCACTTGTTCCGAGGAGATTTTGCCACACTGTTCAAACCACAGCAGAGATCTGTTTACTGTCTCTGGGTGCAGACAGGCAATGGTTCATGACCTGAAGGGAAGGACCCCTCAAGATGATAAATGGAATAGGAAAGAAAGAAAATGCTGGATAGTTTTAACAGGAATGAAACAATCTGAGTCCAGAGTGGGAAATCACTCTTTGGTGAAAGTGCTCACAGACACACACTCTTTGTTCAGATATACAAAGTTACAGGTAGACATTAGGGATGCAAATAATGACTGCCTTCATTATTTGATTATTTTCTTGGTTTATTGTTACCTCCATAAAAATTGACAGTGATTACATCCCAGAGCTCAAGGTGGTGATTTCAAACATGAGGCTGCTGTGTGTTCTTTCTCTTACCAACATGAAACCAGCTATGTTTTTATGCCTAAACCTAACCAAACCTTAACCTGACAAAACAGTCATATTTTGTTTTTCTAAGATTTGTGGGAGGCGCTCTCTAACAGCGTTAGAGATGACAGGCATCACTTTTTGCCAAATTTCTATCTGATAATTTGAATTATTATAGTTTAGACCGAGTGAAACTGAGGGTTTCCGTTTGCTTCACACAAAGCGCTTGTCTGATTGGACAGCATCTGAAACCACCACCCCAACACCTTTCTGAAAAATGTTTTTTTTTTCTTTCCAAAGCCGACACACAGCACAGCAATTGGCCAGGTGTGCAGAGGTGTGAAAGTACAGTTTGAACTTCTCGCTCATTTTTACATTCTCCGCTCGGTACCTCCGTCACGTTTCACATGTGAAAACAAGTGGCACACCAGAAAAGCTCTGGAGTAGAGACTGTCTGAAAGTATGCACTGTTATCCCCACTTGTACCACCCATTGTGTTGAGACGACAGAGAGTAGTGACAGAGAGATAGAGGAGGATATGACAGCAGTGTGGCCGCTCAGAGCAGGTATAAACACCTTTACATGTGGTCGACTTGTACCAGCCAGTTCATTTCAAGCATTCCCAGCCAAATACAGATAATGCACTAAATTCAGCTTTTCCTCCGTGGTCCAGGCCAAAGACAACATGATGAAACGTACTTTGGTTGAATGGAGCCGGCGCAGCACACGATGCTCCCGCTCCTGACCAGAGTCTGCGCTTAACCAGTGTCTTTTACCAACAGCTCTGCAAGCTGCTTTGATGTGGCTGACGGCTCAGTGCTAATAAATGTTAAAATGGACTCAACTGTCCAAGATTATAAGGAGGAGAACACCTCCACTGGAGGAAGAAAACCAGAATGGAGAGAGAGAGAGTGATTTTCAAATGGAGCTATTTTTCTCCAATTTTACAATGGATTTTACAGGCATAAAAGCTGACACCACCTTCAATAGAGCCCATGAAAATCAGTCAGATTGGAGTTAAAAGTCTGTCACTCGCCATTGATGTGTGGCTCCGGTTTGACAGTGGATTTTCCCTTTAAGGGAGAGAGAAAACAATCTTGACGCTCCCCACGCCTTTGTTCAATCTGAACGAATCCAACACTGTAGGTCTCCTCCTCCTCCTCCTGAAGAAATACCCTTTCATCTCTTCTCCTCTTTGTTGCTCTTTCTCCCTCCTCCTCCTCCTCCTCCTCCCATCTCGCTCCTTGTTTCATTCTCTCACTCGGAGATCTGAAGGCTGTGTATAATTGTAATAGGGCTTGCATTGAATGTTGCGCTCTCCTCGCTGTAATTGCCCATCATGTAGCCAGCTAATCATGGCAGTGGAATCTGGGGGAGATCACTTTGAATGTTAATTGACACTGATGGTGATTGGTTGAACCATTTAGGTTGTTAATTAGGGAATTGATTACACGTATCGTCAGCATGGAATTGTAAGATTCCAGCTGCGTGTTTGGAGCGTAAAAGTTCACATGTGCGGGAAGACACTGACTATCATTATTCGTATTATTATTATTATTATTATTATTACTTCATCTTATTGGGTCTTTAGATAGTTTGAATGATTTGTATTTTTACTCTGGTTTAAAATGGATTCAAAATGTTGCAGTTGCAGTCGAAACGCTGCTTCCTGTCCAAAAAAGAGTCTGTGCATAAGCTCACAGGTGGACAAGATGGGATCTGCAGGAAAAAGTGGTGACACAGTCAATTTATAGTCAATGCATTCAGTGTTCAGTCTCTCAGTCCAATATTCAATCTGCCCGTCAATCCTCCCAAGCTCTCAATCAGCTCAGTCACACGTGTCAGCTCAATACGTGCAAAATCATTCATCACAGAGAAATTTCCATCCTCGCCGTGTGATGAGCCTGCGCTCGCCAAACCAGCTCCACTTGACGACACTTCACACCATCATCATCGGCGGCTCAGAGGCTGTGAAAGGAAGCTGCGCCTCATCCCGAACTGGAACAAACAAACGCTCCAAAAGTAACAGCAGATAACAGAGAAGGAAGCTCTCTATCTGGGAGAAATCCTTTTTATCCCATTCTGGTGGGACAATTATCTCTCAGGGCTGTGCGACAGGAGGTCTGTCAGCAGGTGTGAGCCAGAGTGAGGACACCAGGAAGATCACCTGGAGTCCATCTGGGAGGCAGCAGGCGCTGGCCGTGGTTCTGTTTTAACTTTATTTTTTGCCTTTGTCTTTCATATTTCAGTAATATCTTATGAAGGTAGCAGCAGAATTAAAAAAAAAAGAAAAGTGATCCTGGGTGACAAACCTATAGGTAGGATAGGATAGGAATAGGCCTGCAAATTATTATTTAATTACTGATGACTCTGTCAGCTGTTCTGATTAAACAATGGATCAATAAAAAGTAAAAGTGATATTAGAAAATAATGACAGCTGCGCATCAGAATTCCCCAGAGACTTCAGTCTCATTACACACGACCATTTAATCCATCGTTAATAGAAAAATATTGATCAGAGCAGTTTAAAGTCCTGTTTCCAGATTTTACAAAACTTTCCAGTTTCATGTGGATTTGATGTCTTCCAGAAGTATTTACTCAATCCTGTGCCAGAGAGCTCCATTGTGAGGACTTGTGAGTGATCCACTGCAGACTTGGACTGAGCGTTTCCTTGCTGCAAAGGATGTAATATTCCACAGATGTGTCCTTCCAACTGTTTAAACATTTTAACCAACGAGTCAAAGTAATAATGAGACAGAATCTCCAAACTAGCTTAAAATGTTTTCTCAGTTTCTTTCAGGATTTAGCTTCAGTATCACCGCAACATGACACGAGGCTGTAAACAGCCGGCTCAAAGCACCACATCTGTCATATATTAGGATTAAAAAAGGGTCTGCTGTACCTCAAGAGGACATGTGGATTGTTCTTACAGATAGCTTTCACATGTCATCATCACTTAGTGCTGACACTTGCTTTTCTCACGTCTTTGTGCTTAAGATATCTATAGAAACACCGGAGGTAAAATAACAGGAACCGCTCTGTCAGTCATCACAGCGATGGAAGAGATGATAAAATGCCTCAACTTGAGGGATCTGAAGAAATCCTCATGAAGCCTCGGAGCTAATTGTTGAGCAGACAATCCACATATATTACCACATCACGCAGATTCCAAATACCATTATCTTCCTAAGTCATTTTCTTCTAATTGAAGTGTAAAAATTTGTCGCCGCTGAACTAATTTAAGACAAAGGTCAACTGTTAAGGCTTCTATTATTGAGTCAGTCTAGACCCCTGTTGCTGAGAGTTGAAGTGTTGCTCCATGTAGAGCTAAGCCATCTGTTCGGTCTCTTAAGCGTCTTATAAGAAAATAAAATATCAACCATCTGGATGGGATATAAAATCCTCAGCAGTACATTTATCTTTATCAGTGAAAGTTTGTAGATGTAAGCAGCGTGCAGCCCCCCTCCACCCACCTTCAGCTCACATGTCACCACGCAGTAGGCCTGTAGAGGAAAAGATTTTTTGATAGTGGAAAAAGAAGCGAAATGAAATACTGGCCCTTAAAGATGAGAAGAATGAGCGATTATACGTAGAACTCCATTAAACTCTTTATCACAGTCACTGCAATGCTCATCTGGTCCAGAGGCTTTGCTCCTCTGTGTGTTTTGTACAGCGTCATCAATAATAATGAGAGCTTTTAAAATGGACTTCTGTTCTGTGGATGGCGGATGTAATCCAGCAAAGGTCTCTATTAACTTTGGAAGCCTCATTCTTTTGTTGCAGAGGAAAATAAATGAGTGGAAAGGGAACTGAAAGCATCCTGAACTAATTAGACTCACTAAGCACTTATAATTCACCGAAGTATTGTCAGATATTTCACTGGTTTATCACCATATTAATACACAAAGTAAACAAAGTGCTTTTTTTCTTCAACATTTCTTCAGCACATATACAGTAGCCTTGTCTAAGTGAAATCAAATAGCATTTACAATTAAGCAAGGGAAAGGGCGACTGCAGCTCTTGGCTGACATGTATTATGATATCTAATGACACAGTGATGTTCCATGTACAATGCCCACGCCTGTACCACTCATAAAATAACCAGTCAGAGTAAAGGTAAGTAATCAGAAAAGACGTGAGGAAACCAAACCCTCTGGGAGAAACTGACTGAAACAACATAGAAATCATCCAAAATAAAAACTGTTCAGACACATTCATCAACAGCAGCCTCATCTAAACCCAGAAAAGGCATTATCGAAATTTAATTTGAGACTCATCCATCCAACACAAACATTCAATTTTACAATATTACACCTCGGCCTCGGGTTCGATCTGTGGCAAAGTCATGCGTAATTCCCAACCGGGACTATGAAAACAAACAAACCGTATTAAGGAATAAACTGTTTAAGCCTTATCGAGTGTCCAGAAACATGCAGCCTGCCATCTGTCTCGTGGAGGGAAGATTTGAATTCTTCAGGGGTGTCGAAGGTCTTGGAGACTCCATCAGCCATAATTTGCACCTCAGCAGGATACAGTAACGCATATGTTCTGTTATATGCTGCCTTCCCAGAGCATCAACTTCACCTTGTCAAACATTATGCCCCTTGTTGGAGAAATGATGAAATCTAATTATCACTGGCCAAGGGCACTGACTGCGATCTGATTTAGCTGCAGGTGTGATTTACCTGCTCCAGTGTAGTGTAACCTCATTTCATCTGCGGCTGTAGGAACTATGGTAACCAGCTCTGAAAGAGCTTGATTGGACCAGGCACCCCCTTTGCCCCTTCAGGAAACCCAGTAATGTAGAGCTTGTGACAGCGACTGTAGTCTTTTAGAGAGCATGTCATTGGTAGCGATTGGATATCACATGCTTTTCCTAAATAAGTTTTCAGACTCCCATAATTACCGCACAATTTCTCCTTGTGAGTTCCATCATGTCGTGGATAATTAGCCAAAAGGTCACAGGGCCCAGTAAAGTGCAATATTATCTTATTTGGTGACTTGGAATAAATCATATTCTACAACCAGTCAGACCATAGTCAATGAAAAAAGGTAGACTTTACTTGTGTTTTCATGAGCAGTGTCTTAAAAATGAAACTAAATTATAGTGATGCAAATTTCAAACGTTTAATGAAACTATAATGATTAAAAAAAAAACATAATGAATTCACACAGAAAATAACCGTGACAAACATCAGATGACAACACCCAGCGGGCACTCAGCGGCTCAACGAGGTGCAATAAAACGTCACTCATGAGCGCAGCACGAGTACTTACGCTGAGGTATGTCTCTCTGAGCTGCAATATCTTTATTAAAAACGACTGATAGAACAGAAGATAGTGTTCCCCGGACCAGAAGCCGTTCACAACAGTTCACGTTCGCTGCCAGTTTACCAAATAAGCACAGGTGAAGGCGGCTGCGCTGTGCTGAGGTATTATTTTTTGTTAATGGCGTGCAAAAATGCAATTGCCTTGTCAATAGATGTGACTAAAAGCCTTGTAACTACTAATTAGACTATAAAGCAGAATAGCGCACATAGCTGTGCCGGATCCTCCCCATGGGATCAGATCACCAAGCTTCTGTTGTAGCTGCTGTTCTAATATTGGCAGAGTTTCCCACCTTCTAATACTTGTATTTATCTGTGTAGTTATTGCTCCAGAGTCCCTTTTATGTCTTTTTTTAAACATTACTTTTGCTGTAGTTTTCTTTATCAGAGAATACACAGTGGAGAGATAAAGGGAGGGTGAGCTGCTCGAGAGTTTTGGAAGCACATTCAAGCCCGCACGAGTGGGAGAGGGACAAAATCGCTGAAAATGACTAGAAATTGTTGCACAGTATGAACTGCATGGTAATCTGAAACGTGATGTTTTGTTTGTTTAGTAATGAATTTATTGAATTAGTGAACTGTTTGCCTCAGATAATCAGTCATTTGCTGTGACAATTGAATTAGGAATGGGTCAAATTAGTTAATGAAGAGCTTGCTTGAAATTACATTCCTAATTTGTTGCTAAAAACCAATTAAGAGTTTGTTTAATTTGTTAATTGAGTATTTGCTTGAAGTGGTGTTCCTTAATTTGTTGTGAAACTTTAAGTAGTGATTAGTTGAATTGGTTAATGAAGAACAGTGCTTGCTCTGTGACACTAATTCAGACAGCAGCAGTGTGTCCTGATGACGTTTTGATGTGATAACACGGAGTTATTAACCAGCCAGGTTGACCTCTGTTACTCTTTCCACTGCTTGGTAATCCAAATGATAAGAGTAATGATCATCACTTCCATCACGTGTCCTGCAGTGGCTTTCAAAAACAGTTTGAACTGCTGTTCCTTATCAAAAACAAAATTCAATCTCATACATAATACAAGTCGTGACTGGGCAAGGCATATCAGCAGGAGTGTGTGTGTGTGTGTGTGTGTGTGTGTGTGTGCGTGCGTGCGCGCATGCATGTGCGTGTGTTGGAGGGTTTAGAAAAAGAGAGCACAAGAGAGCGAGAGACTTGGCAGTCAACACCAGGTAGCTTCTGCCCTAGTGCCCCCAAGATACTAAGACAATACACACACACACACACATACACACACACACACACCCCAGGTCCTGAGGTTGGCAGAGCCATCTGCCAAGAGGAGCACGGTGCTGAGGAATGATAACACATGCACACAAACACACACACACACAGGCGTGCATGTGCTCTCTCTCTCTTTCTTTCTTTGTGTGCGCGCACACGCACGCACACACACACACACACACACACACACACACACACACACACACACACACACACACACACACACACACACTGCTTTGAACCCAGTGCTCTGGTAGTTCTCTCTGTTGTAGTTGGCGGTTGATATGGCTGATACCTGGTGACTGTAGATCTGTAGAAATGTACACACACATATAGGAAACCTGTCTCGCTGGCTGTTAGAGGGACGCTTTTGTCTTTTGAACTGTTCAGCACGTTCATTTTGTCCAAACACCAAGATGACATGACGCCTATGCTGCTCAGGTCCACACACACCCGCAGACCCACAGACCTGCACCTGCAATACATTTTTTAAAGAAATAAATGCAGATTGCAGAGGGAAACACGTCCTCCATGTTTCATCTGTAGTCACACACAGCTTCCACGCAGCTTGCACAGGGTATGGGTATTATAGCATGTAGCTACTACTAAGGATATTGAGGTCATGTCCTTCACACTAATTGGCTGATTCTAGTGAATTTAGACCCACATATAGGGATTTTTACTTACTATCAAAATAAAGGCAAATGCCCCAAAAGACTTCCATCCAATTGAAATATTGTAGAGACATTATGAAAACACTATCAGACTTAGAGACTGTTTTGGTATCTTATCATATCTAAAGTCCTTCTTACGGTCCTGGTGGGTACCTTAATTGATTATTGGAGTCTTCTGATACGACACCAGGAACGGATGTAATTGACCGCCTGTGCTTTCTCATGCAATGGTGAACTGTTTCAGTCTATAGTGCCTTTTTTTTGTTGCTATTTTTGCTTTAAGAATGACAAAATTATGCCACCAAAGATGAAAATAAAAAGACTGCAACACATCTAGTTAATGTTTTATCTGTACCTGCAAATTCTAAAATAATTCATCTCTGCTAAATTATTAAATTAAGACTCTTGCAGTTTAACATGTTTTTGAAATATCAAAGGAGGACGTGGGATGTTTTTTACATTTGAAGTTAGTGGTTAAAATCCATCATCATTCAGGTTGTAGTTACAATTTGCATATGCAATTATATTTTACCATGCAGAGTTTGTATTAAAAAAAAAAAGATGCCCACATGAAGCTTAACGCTGGCTGCTCTCTCTCCGCAGGAAACAGCTAATGATGTTTTGTCATTTCTAGGGAGCTTGGTTAGCATGGAACAGTAGCAACTAACTACATGTGCTGCTTTTCGAATACCACTACTTTAATACACTGCATCCTACATGAAGCACAGACTGATACATGTCTAGATGCACAGTCAACAATCTGACACAAAAAAACAATACAGATACGTAATGTGAGGCACAAACACACACACACACACACACACACACACACACACACACACACACACACACACACACACACACACACACACCTGATTTTTACTGAGACGACTACTGGACCACTGGACATAGGCAACAATGCATCTATGCACAGCAAAAACTGAGAGACTTAACAGGGACCACCTAAGTCACATCAGCTAATCGAAATCGCCTTTGAATGAATCCCGCCATGGCTTTGCTGTTCGGTGCGTGCGTGTGTGTGTGTGTGTGTGTGTCTGACTGTGGTACATTTGAGCGAAACACAGACGGACAGCTCGAGCTAGTTAGCCCCACAGAACAGTAGATTAAACGCTGAATTTAAAATTAAACAGAAATATTAAAACTGAATTTGAAAGCAGGGAGGCACTATGTAAGTGAGAGTGAGACAGAGACGGAGAGGGCTAATGACGTAGCTTTTCTAGCCGAGGCCAATTTACTGTGAGGTTTCGAAAGGTCATCTCCTACATGGAGGCCTGTCTGTGACAAATTACATTATTTACAGCGGGTAGAAAGAGGCAGCGAGACCCAGAGAAAGGCAGAGTAAAGGAAGAGAGAGGGAGGGCGAGAATGGCTGTTTGACTGTAATTGGTCTGCAGTGTTAACACGAGCACCCTGAAGACTTTTGCTAACACTTTGCCTAATGATGCTCTCATCAAAGCACGATACCTGCCTCTCTGACTGCTATGTCCGACTTGCCATAAAGAGATGTCTCACCACGACATTTTGATGCTTTCATTTTTGAGCACAGGTTGGGCTGAATGCTGTAAAGTCAGCTGCCGCGTGGACCTTAAATGACTCATTTCTCAAAACAAATATCGCAGTGATCAGGAAGTGTTGTCTTTCTCAGATTCCTATAAGCTTTTTAACTGGCTGCCAGTTTATCAAAGCTTTATCATTTACTGCTGTAAACACTTGACATGCAGGTAAGTCTTTTCAGGGGAAACCCCCGTGGAGCTGAGGAAGCGCTGCGTTTGATGATTAGAGTTCGTCTTAAGGACATGTGGGTAATCAGCATGAGCTGGACAGACAAAGAAAAGAGCGCCACCTATAGAGACTCCAATAACAGAAAAACGGAAGAAAAAGACATCACACACACTTTTTGATTGACAAGTGAACTCTGGAAAGTGCAGTGCAGAAGCTGTTTGATTGACAGGTGATCCATGAAAAGTGCCAGAGATGCTGACAAACCCTAAAATTTGTGAGATGCTGTATCACCAACACTAAGTTACGTTGTTTCATTATTTTCCCGACTGCTAAGCTGTGGAATGAAGACATTTCACTGGTTCTTATTTCCCCCGAAGGAGAGGACCCAGTTCCCCAAAGACCAGCTTAGTGTGTGCCTCTGTCTGTCCCTTGGGCTATCTAGAGAAGGAAAGAGCCAAAGGGATTAGTAGTTAAATGGTTTGGGACTTGGGAATGAACAGAAATATTAATATTTAGTTTTAAACTTCTTCAAAGAAATGTCGTAAATGAATAAAGCATAATATGTGATTAACATCCCACTGTAAGAGCACAGGAATGGTCTTATTTGTTACAGTATGTTAAGTGGAAACATATAGTGTGTTGTGCAGTGAAGCTGTTCAGCGTGATTGACTGTGCAGGATGATTTCTATGTCGTGTGACATGGTCGCACTTTATATTAAGGTGGACATTAGAAGCATATTGGCTCATTATTAGTCATTATAAAGTGCTTATTAATGCCTTATTCGGGGGGTTAGTGTTATTGATGGTTAGAGGTGATTAAGATCGTAATTCATTTCTGACCTTACGACATCACCACTTCAAGTGTTGTTCATCGAAGTTCATAAATAAGAGTGGTAATAACTTTTGATGTGATGCTCAAAGTTGCTTGTCAAAAGGACCCAGGTCTTCATTTTCTCCTCCACTGCTCCTCTGTGTCCTCTGTCTCTGTCACTCCTGCTCTCCTCCAGGACATTTGGTACCTCTTCATCAACTAATTCATAATTATCCTCTGCCTCTCTCTGCCTTTTTCTTCTCTGTCTCCCCCCCTTCCTCTTTCTGTTAACCTTTTCCTATCTCTCTCACCCCTCTTCCTCTCCCCTGCCTTCCTTCACAGGCCTGCTAATACATTTGTTATCAACCTTCTCCCTAATTAACATGCCCCCTCGCTGTCTGACTCTCTCCTATCTCTATTACTCTGTCGAGATGTCTTCTTCACGCTCTCCTATTTCATTCTGACTTTTTCTTCCCTCTGCATCTTCTCTTTATGTCTTTTTTCATTTTTTGAATAGATGAATTTCAGGACGGCTCCTCACCTTCACTTCTGAGGCTCTATTATCTACAGACAGACAATTTGTCTGTCTGAAAGCCAGCAGGACACAGAGATCCATTTTCTGTGTGAATGTGTGAGCTTGTGCACCTCCATCTCTCTCAGCGTCTCTCGCTTTAGCAGCGTCTCTCAGTATGTCTGTGTTTTTGTGTGTGCCCCAGCCTGGTGGTCCTCAAGCTGTGATCTTAGTCTTAGAGTCCTTGGCAGGCTCCCATGCTGGGCTCATGGGGCGTCTGTGTGATTTCTCTTTAAATATTGACCTTTGACATCTCCTGCTCGGCGGAATTGCTCGTCGGCCCTGTATATACCCTTAAAAAGAAAGGAGAATCTCATTTGTTTTGTACATTTGACATTAGGAAACAGCTTACAGCACAAAGCATCTGACATTTGTTTTAGAGGAATGATTTTCACACCCTTTTGCTGGCATCAGTATTCCTAACATTGCTACAAATTTATGCTCTCTCCCCCAAAACTCCCCACATCCAGTCTACACCTCCAAGCATACCCACACACACACACACACACACACACACACACACACACACACACACACACACACACACAGACAAAACAATAGAAAATTCTGCTGTTTATCCAGCACATGAACAACACTATTAAATGTAATTTAATCTGTTCATCACCTCACACATGTTGTCAGGCACTCAGCTTTCAGCCCAGGCAGAATTTGAGCATTACTGTCAGTGTATGTACTGTAACAATTGGACCGTAGCTGTGAGTCTTTTGCCATGTGCTGGACTACATACATTGTAAAACTCTAAGCATGCCAGCCTAAATTAGTCGGACCAGTCCAATTTACTTCTCTGGGTACGCCATATATATTCTTAAAGACAATGTTGTATGAGTGCAGATATTAGGAGCTGATGTTCAATGTGTTTAGTGGCAGTGCTACAAAGTATTATATAGTGCAGTTGGGGTGGGTTGGTCCTGATGGTTGATTGGGGTATAAGGCGTTCTTTGTACCAGGCTGTAAACACGTTTATTTCCACTGTATGTATATTAAAATGTCCAATGTTGGACATTTTAATATAGTAAAATGTCCAATGTCCAATGTTGGACATTTTAATATAGGGGTCTGTGGAGACTAACCAAGCGACAATTCCAGGTCTGAAAAGTGCCAAAACCTGCAGTTCCTCAGACGGCCACTTAAGGCTGGCTCAATCGTGATTTTTCAGCCCTGGAGGTTACTGCTTGGACCAGACATTAATAACAGACAGAGAGGAACAAACAGGGAGATACAGAGGCCAGTGGAACAGAGGCTCACCTGGACTTGGCATCAGGACTTTGACATTGATATTCCAGATGAACCTTGACCACATGGAACCATATTTAAGCCGCAGTGCATTATTTAGGGATAACCTCTGGGCTGCGCTACATTGCTCCCAAATCACATTTTTCTTGCACAAAGTAGTTTCCTCCATTCACTTTTCAGTGAGAACTGAGGATCGTTAAATACAGTCCATGTTATTCTGCCCCCTTAGACAAACAGGTATACTCTATAATTGTGTGTAATCCTGACTGCACTACTGTTTAGCACAACAGAAAAAGTCTTAGTTGAGCCTCATTAACCTGCAGATAGATGGCAGTGGTTTGGTGAGGACAGACTGTAAGCTGTAAGCCTTCACTCTGCCCAAACAACCAGTGGAGAAAATGGCTAACAGGGAGCTCAATCAATACACAAAATGTGTGTGTGTGTGCGTGTCTGGCTCTTGTTCCACTGTGTGTGTGCATTTGCATTATGTGTGCCTCTGTCTGTGCATCTGTAACTGCGCACAGGCTGTCTAAATGCGTATTGATCCTGAGGTGTTGTTTTGTGTATCTGATGGTCTGCTGTGTTTTAGTTTCATTAAGTTTGGCGCGCACACACAAATGATGACAGATGAAGTCAACTGAAGCATGATTCATCAGTGTGATTTCTAAAGGCAGTCTCAGGACATTTTTCAGCTCTTGGGAATTAGACCCGATGCATTTTGGGTTGTGCGTGGATTCCTTATTCCCAGTTTGAGTCTTCTTTGAGCTTCGAGCATTCACACACTCACACACACAACAGAACAAGAGGAGACGGAGCGACGGCTCTGTGTCAATACTTGTACATACATTGAAGACTTGTATTCAGCAGAGATATGACTACTTTATCCTCAAGCACACACACTCACACACACACATATTTGCAGGCGCAGTTGGTCGTACTGTTTGTGTTTACTGTTGTTCAGAATCCCACATTTATTCTCTGGTGTTTCTTAGATTGTCTTTCAAATCATCTCTTTGATGTGCTCTCATCATTATTTCCCTCTCATGTAGCCTGTGGTGTACAGTGTGGGCAGTCAGTAGAGGACCAGAGGAGACTTTTATGTGCTTTTACATGTCTCCTTCGCACTCTTGAAATAATTATAAATCATCTGTCTGACTCAGTCTCCTGAGATGTGTTTGATCTTGCTGAAATATATTCTATATAACAGGTAACTGCCATATCCTATGTTATGTTAACAGATCGGTATCTACTCATATCAGTCTAATGACACCCTACCTACTGAAAATAGGCTTGCATTGTCATTGTTGTATGATGGCAGTGGATAGTTCAGTGTCAGGTGGACAGTTTCATTTAAAGGAGCCAGAATCAAAATGGTTGGCAAACACTGGCATTGTGTAAATCAATCACATTTTAGGCTAAAAATCTTTGGGGGCAAAAGCCCTACCCTGTGTCACCAAAGAACACCTCCAGACATTTTTTCAAGATGCTGATCAAAAACTCTACTCTGATATGGTATTTCCACAAAAAGGCTTCAATTATCTTTTTAAAATCCCTTAAATGAAATCCACTCCTTCTTTCTCATTAAAAAATACAGAATCTATGAATATGAAATTCTTTTCCAATCCCAAACTGTCGGACACAAGATGTCTCCTGCTTCACTGGAAAGTCAATTCTTCGTGTTTCGGGTTTTCAGGCCTCAGGTCTCCATAGCACACATATGTAAATTGAATATTGAACCAGAATTGGCTTCCAAACTAGTTGTGATGTCACAAATCATACTTAAAGGGCCGCCCCTTGAAACTGGATCTTCAATGTGCTCAGAGAAACTCACCCTTAGCTTGACTAAGACAAAAGGTGTAACCTCAATTTCTCATCCCAAAAAAATAAAAATAAAATTAGTGTCACAAAAAAAGTGCATAAAGCATTTATAATGATGTACCCCCGTGCAAACATTATTGTTAATAGTGCAATAAATTTGGCATTGGCAACATAATGTAAAATAGACTAACCTGCCTCTGTCCATCATCATTTTCATACGGTCCCTAAGCAGTTCTTAATATGTATTATTTGGAGATAGATCAGTAATAATTCCCACTTCATTTTGAGACATTAGGACCATAATAATAAACAACTGTTACAAAGATCGTACCATAAAAATTAGTGCTGAAGTAGTACACATTAATACTTCCAGCAGTGGGGGCTCTAAGCATTATTTTTAGCGCCACCATTAGACAAATAGGAGCAACATTTGTTTGAAGTATTTGCACATCATTAGATGTGTAGTTATACGCAACTATCCAGGCTCCCGGGGGGGATTGAGAAAAAGCTGGAGGGGAATAATAAGGATAATAAACCTGAGCAAAAAACAATGGAGTCCCAATCCCTGCAGGGCTCCAACCTCAAAAGAAAGCAAGAAAGAAACCAGGTCAAATTGTTAATGCTACTGTAAATAACAACACATAAACACAAAGTCTAACATACATACCACCTCCCACAAGTTCTCACTTAAACACAGAATTCCCACCAGCTCTCTATATGCTGTTAATTCAGCCCTTCCTCCTTCACTCTTTGTCTTCCTTCATTCTCTTCATTTCTTTGTCTTATTCTTTTCCTCTTAGGTTTTCTTCTATCGCTCTTGTTCTCTTGGTTTAATCAGCATGTTATCAGAGTAAATCCTTCACACTGAAGTCTTTTGCCTGCATGGGGATTTGTAATATTTTCCTCATTTATTTTATAATATCATGCTTTAGTTATTTTAGTCAGAGATAATGTTCGGCTCTCCTATTTCTAGAGACTAAAAGGAGATCTGTGTAACGTTACCGCAGCGCTGTGCAGACCCCAGCTGTAATTACTTTCTCGAGACTTTTTTCTTTATCGTCTCGGTGAATTTTCAGAAGTTGTTAGCGAGCCCGAAAAAGTGAGACAACCCTTTTTAGATGGTGTGACACATATGGTTTTACTTATGAACTCTTACCGCCTACATTTTGTGTAACTGGTGCTCCATTGGTGATATGTGGATGGGAAGTTTTCTAGGTCTGCAGTTTTTAGCGAAAAAAAAAAAAATGGAACGCTTCAATTTCTGCAAAATGGTCATCCATCCCGCTTTGTCTTCTCTGGTTCCACTTACAGTCCATCACTGGGAGAAAGCCCTGGAACGGCCAGGGCTGTTGTTCAGCAGCTGCCGGGGTCACGGCTGCTTTGGAGCCTCTCGGTAACCTTTGAGCTGTGTGGGATTCTTCCAACTTGCCTGCTCACTTGTTGACTGGCTTGTTGGGTAGAAGTGTGAGTGATATTCACACCGAAAATCTCCGGTGTGAAGTTACAGATAAGTAATCGTTTGTGGCAAAGCTCAGATTTTTTAAAAGTGTCTTAGCAATAGAACTCAGCTTGTTCAGCCTCTGTTAAAGGCTTTTTGGGGAATTTTGTGACATGACCTCTTAAGTTCACCGTGTTTCCACTCAAATCAAGGACCATAGAAAGAAAGCCATTCTTCTTTGTCAATTATTTTATGAAATACAGTAGTTACATGTGAGTTCACATTTTAGTAAAAGACTTAATTGCCTTCTTGCTGAGAGTGAGATGAGAATATTGATACCACTCTTAGGTCTGTGTGCTAAATATGACCATTAGCATAACTTAGCATAAAGCTAAAGGGAAAAAACTAGCTGGGCTCTGTTCAAAGGTAAAAAACCTATGAGCACCTGTAATGTAAATCTCAGTTTATATTTCATATGTCGTGTTTAAGTGTAAAAATAACAGATTGTGGTTTTATCTGTAGTTATGTGCTGAATTATTTCTTGGTGAGTGTTAATTAGGGAGCTTTAGAAGTGCTGCTAATGTTAATTGGATTTTTTTTTTTAACTTTGGATTGAACCGAGCTAGCTGTTTCTAGTCTTTATGCCAAGCTACGCTAACACTCTTCTGGCTCTCGCTTCATATTTAGCGTACATTCGCCTGAGTACTGTCAATCTTCTCATCTACCTCTCAGCACGAGAGAAAATATATTTACACAGAAGATCGTGAATAGCGTGAATCAGTTTGACCAACTCCACTGTGTCTCAGAGATCACATTGACTGGACGATATCAGCTTGTAATGGCAGGACAGTGTCAGCCCAGTGTATTGACAAACTGATCATTCAGTCTGCTCCACACGGGTGCTGTTTTTCTTTTTTACTTCGCCTGGAGCTGGCTGTGTCCGTGTGCAGCGCCACATCACCATGAGCCAGCCTGTGCGTGTGAAGGGATAGCAACTGAAAACAGATTCCAGGTCCCGTCTGACGTTTTCACACTGACAGAACACAAAGTCCTTGTCTGTCTGAATCTGCTGAAGAACGAGGCCTCTCAAAACATCATATCCCCGGTGTAGAGACCAGGTACGTGGGTGGCCTCGATGGTCTGCCATGCAGGAAGACCTGACCTAGAAAACAATGGCTGTCCTGTCAGGCCCTTTCCTGGAGCCCCCAGGTACTGCTGCACTCGACAGACGGGCGAAGAAAGAAAGAGAAAGAAAGAATGAGTGTTTACTCCGCTGAGAGTCGTCATTAAAAAGGCTTTGATGAGTTGAACCACATATCAGAGCCTGTGTGTTTTCACCTCAGCTCATATTCACAGTTCATTCACATCTTCAAAGCTTATCATGCTTTTCCTTTTTTTCTTTTTCTTTTTTTTGTAAATGGCTTTCTGTTGCTTTTTTCTTCAGGTCAATAGAAAGCATTTCGAGCCTTCCACTGAGGTTACAAAGTCACGACTCCTCTAAACCTGGATTGCGTGGGGAAAGTCTAAACTCGTACAATAAATTTAGATCATTTTATCACACATTCACATCATCACACATTCAGCAGTGTGGCTGAATATGAATTGCTCTTATTTTTAGTCCTAGTAGTAACTGATTAAAGAGATTGTAGTAGGTCTGAACTTAACAGCTCATCTTCATGCAAGGTGTTTTGCTTGTATGGGCTCATGGAGGCAGCTGTGAAAGTCTTTGCAGATGAGCAGGATTCTGTCAGATGGATGCAGAGACCCTATACAGTGGGTATACAGGAACTCTCTTAAGTCTGGATCAGACTGCTACTGGCCCACCAAACAATGTGAGAAGTAATCTGTGGAAGCATTGTTGATTCAACGCCATTGATGGAAAACTGATTGACGGCAAGTTTAGGGCTCAGCTGTTGACAAGGGGCACATTCGAATCAACTTGAAGTAATTACGTGTTATTTCAAATTGGTTTGAATTCGGTTTTGTGACAGCACTTACTCTCGCCTCACTTGACAACCTCGACAGTGTGTTCTGTGATGTACCAACACGGCTAAGCAAACAAGGAAGCAGCTTATCAACTGAAAACTTTGATTGGTCAGGGTCCAATGTGTCATCTATGACTGCGTGATCACGTATATATCCTATGTACCTATAGCTGTCTGCCATCTAGAAAAGCAAAAATATGGTCTAGTCTTATCCCGGCATTAGTAGTAAAATCCACAGAGCTGGATCTGTCCTGTTTGTCAGTGCTTTATCCTCAGTGTGAACTATGTGGTTTCAGTCTGCACAGACTGTTCAGTTTTTTTTCTGGAGAACATTTTTTTTGTAGATCACTCTGAGGTTGGGCAGATGTTGGCTGATGATTTTTCCACTAACAATCTCAGGCAGAAATTCAAACCAGGATATGATGTTAAACCTCAACACCAATTCACTAACACATCTGTAAAAGGCCTGTGGGACAGACTTTGGCAAATATGGATACCTGTATTTTCTCAGGAAGAGCTCCCTCTGATATTTTGAGACGATCTGTTCATCATTGCTCATAAAAGTGATGTCCATGGCCAGTTATAGTGCATAAGTACCTACACTCATCCACCTGCTGGATGGCCAGGCTGTCCGCTGTCAGATTTGATGGGGTGTTAGGTTACACGGCAAGGCCTTTTGTTTTGGATGCTTTGAGATGGAGGTGACTGCTTTTCCTCTAGGAAGCAGAAGCAGCGGCAGCACTCAGGAGCCCCTTAAACACACCCCGAATTACAGTGTCGTCAGAGTATTTCAGGGTCTGTACTCCTGCAGTCATCTGTATGCAAAGTAAACAGGACTGGTGATAATACAGAAACCCCAGGCCTTTTCTGTAGCGATAGATCTGATAGTGATACAGTGTCCATTGAACCTGACCTGCTGTTTGGAAAGACAGAATCCACAGGATCAGCTGAAAGTTTACATTCAGCCTAAGCAGCTTGTGGCCCACAGGGTGGACTTGTACCACATTTTGAGTACAGCTGAGAAGCCAACAAACACCAGCCTGGCCTTGCTTTTATTTGTGTGAATCAGCAGGGCAATGCCTGTATCATACAGACCCCCATCTTACCTGTAAGTACACTAAGGTTGGCTTCAGGAGCCACTGGCTTTGTGATGTAGTCTCTCAAAGAGGTTCATCACAGCTGAAGTTAGTGCTGGATTGTTCTTATTTCCAGGGATGAGATACAGCAGATGACTGAGGATATCCATGCACCTGCAAAAAAGAATAGTGATGTCCTTTGATTGGTCCGATTGAAATGACTGTAGTCCTGGAACTTTTGTAAGAGCCTCTCTCCCTTTTCCCAATGCAATCATACATACTCACTCTTCTATTTTGAGTTTACCCTCTTGAGGCCGTGCTGTCTCTTGATTTAATAGGTCTTCAATAACAATGAAAAAGCATTGTTTGTAGTTTAGTAATAATTCAATGTAGGCTGCTTTTGAGGTACTCATGAATGTATATTTAGCCTACATATTACTATGTGTACTGTATATTATCTGCTCTATGGAGCGTTTTACTGTACTTCAGCTCATTGTTTTGGATTCACTGTTTAGATTTGCAGCTTCAGAAAAAAGCTCTGATAATCCAAGTTTATGCTTACCTGCCTCACACCAAACAGTAGACAGACAATGTTATCAGCTAGCTGGTGAGAATCAGCTAAGAGCCAGATATATTTGGGGTTGGTGGAGACCAAAACAGAGCTCAAAGGAGAATGAGTATTAAAACCACAAATCTCATTTTGCCAGAAACAGAATACCAAACGGGCAGTGATGGTGCTCTGTGTGTGCTGGATGTGTAAATATGCACCTGTGCTAATGAGACGATAGGTGGATGTCAGTATGTCAGTGTGGTCTTTACAGCATGTTGTGCTGCCCCGACGTGGCCAAAATCAAGTCATGTAAGTTTAAACTGAGGGACAAGTTTGTACCCAATGAACAAAGGGCATTAAAGGGATGTGCTGTGTGAGTATGGATGTGTACATATGTGTCTTTTTAGTAAGTCAGATGTAGTTTCCAATACAATGTGCCACAGACCTCAGTCTGTTCAGGTTTGCATGATGATTAAAACAGATTAATCTTGTTTTTTTGTTTGGCTGTTTTTTTTTACTTGAAATAATAAAAACAGCAGATTAATTGGCGCTGCAGCTTTGATTCAGCAGGTAGGCCTCTTAATGTGACTCAAACAATGGCGATGGAGATGTGTTGAGAAAATATTTTGTTCTTAAAACTGCTTGAGCTATATGAGCACTTTGGTTAAGGCGATGACATAAATGCATAGCTTGTTAGTGTGATGATGTTAAAAGATGTCAGCATATTGAGTCTGAGCTGCTGCAATACAAAAGCGCTTATTGATTCTGACTCACTGTGATACCATTGATGCATATGAATATTGCAATATTGGTTTACCATAATGGACAATAGATTAAAAATATTGAGTGTGCTTTATTTCATCAAATGTATTTACTCAGAGCTACTGGATCACTGTATAATACACAATGATATATTGAATCTGGCTCACCAAAGACATACAAATGAAGTGAGCAAAATTATATTAAAAGACACACACAGACACACAGATATCGAGTATCAGAGTCACCATAAGTCCAGTGACAATAAGCCACAGCATGGTCAGCTGGTATGTGGTTAGTCACACTGTGTCACACTGCTGGCATGTCATGTGTGTGTGCTGGGACGCTGTTATTGCAATTTCCCACAATGAGAGAATGCAGTTTCACATAGCTGGCATATATGTAACGCTAAAGAATAGTGTGCAGCGAGTACAGCCAAGACCAAATGGCTCGAGGTAAAATCTCTGTGGTACAGACACCAAGCAGCTGTTAACCCTTCATGTGCCGGGGATGGATAATTGGCTGGAAAAGCCTTTGTCTGAGACAGAGAGAGAGAGAGAGAGAGAGAGAGAGAGAGAGAGAGAGAGAGAGAGAGAGAGAGAGAGGAAGGTGGTGTGGAGGCATGTTTGCTCTGTGTGTGTGTGTGTGTGTGTGTGTGTGTGTGTGTGTGTGTGTGTGTGTGTGTGTGTGTGTGTGTGTGTGTGTGTCCTTGGGGGTCTTTCTATCCATCTTTCTCGCTCTCACTCTCTGGTCCGGAGCTTGTTACCATAGCAACATAGAAGAAGAGGTACTGCTGCCGGAGTCCCAAAAATTGTATTATCTTTTTCAGACACACGCGCACACACACTCTCTCTCTCTCTCTCTCTCTCTCTCTCTCTCTCTCTCTCTCTCTCACACACACACACACACACACACACACACACACACACACACACACACACACGCCGCTCCTTCGTCTATCTTGCATGTATACAAACTGGCAGGCAGTGGTGATTGTGTGTGTGTGTCTGTCTGTCTGCATGTGTGTGTCCTGTACAGCTTGCTAATGCTGGCAGGCAAAAGCATCCACACACACACACAGAGTAAGAAAAAGAGAGATTGGTTGAAGGAAAAGGAGGACAGGCGGAGTGTTGCAGCAGAGTAGACGAGGTCATGCATGAACAGCAGGGTAGTTTATGCTACTGAAGGGGGATAATTGGCTTTTACTCATTCATTATTTCTTGTGTTTCTGTAGTTGGCAGCTTATTGTACAACAGGTAGTTTTGGCTCTGCAAGGTGCCATAAAGCATAGTTAGCTGGCTTGTGACAGTTCAGCAGAGAGTACCATAAAATACCACTAAGCACTCTGTGGCTTTACTTTGGAGTAGTTTGTTATGTTGTTATACATGGTCTGGTGCATTAGTGCGTAATGGTATTTTATAGTAGATTTTATGACACCCAGGGGTAGTTTTAGCCAATATTTGCACTAAAGCGGTCAAGGGCTAATATATTGTGCCAATGTTCAGTATCTCAAAATATGACCACCTTCATGCTACCAAACTAGAAGGATGGCGTACTTCAGTGAGACGTTGATTCTAATTAGGGTAGACATCAGCCTTGCAAAGATATTTGAGTCGCTAATAGCCACACAGAATAAACCAAGTGAGAAATGATATGTGTTTAAAAACGGGAAGCTTTGGAAAGTATTGCAAGATGATATTCAAAACTATGGCCGTGTCCAAAATCAATCCCTTGTCCACTCATTCACTATTCCCATTATAAAATACTTTGAAACATGTTTGACAGCCAGTAGTTTGCTCTTTAGTGAAATGTAAATTGAGATTACAAATGGACAATCATCAACAACACAGAGGTGTTCATTTCCAAGATTCAAGTTGGTTGCCTTAAATCTGCTAATCTGTGTAAACAATGGAAAAAAAATGGCTGCATATAATCTGAAAGGTGTTGCTTGTATTGACGGCCCCTATTCCTGCTTATTGTTGTAGTTTCTGTTCAGTCTCACCACTCTCATCAACCCAATTCCATCTGCAGCAGGCAGCTTAATAGCTCAGCACCAGCACTGCATGATAGACACTCAAAGTTAGCAACTAGCCGGTGAGCAAAGTGGAGCATTTACCAGCTACTGAGCCAGATATTTCCCTAAGGAGTTGGTGGAGACCAAAAAAGGAATAATGGATTTGCATTTATGAGGTGGCCAGAGACCAATACTGTAAATGAATGTTCCTCTATCTGCTGGATATGAAAATAGACAATTATTTGCTAACACATTCACCTTATAAATTTTACAAATTAATAATGTGTTTGCGGGTCATTATGTGGCCGGAAATCCATTAATGCAGGTTTAAAGACATCATCATCACGTGATGTGACCGTTGAAACGTTGATCTGTGACATGCACAAGTAGAGAAGAGTCAGAAAGTCAGAAAACAGACTTTGTGATGTCACTGACATGACAGCGTCTATTTAAACACTGGCTGCCATACACAGTCATACCAGACCAAATGAAGCTGTAACAGCGAAACCCCGGAGTGTATTGAACTGAGCAAGGGTGAGTTTTGTAGTTCACATATTCTTAGACTATAACTCAAACTTATTTCTTCTTTCAAAAGTCTCACTTTAAAGCTTGCTTCTACCAGACTTGGCTTGTATAAAATGGGATTGGATAGTTTGGGAGGAATGTGAAAACACCTCCGTAACAGCCACCAGGAGATAACTGTCAGCCATTTTTACCCACTTGAAATGACAAGCAGACTCATCGAGCATCACCACACCACAGCAACGTAAGCACAGTATTTAGCAGTGAAAATGAGAAAACGCCTCTAAAATGGGAATCTAATACAGCAAATTCACGCTTACAACAAACACTTAAGTATCAAAAATATTGATAATTTTACGAGATTATAGATTTTTCCATATACCTGTCTGAGCTACAGACACCACACATCCACACACAAATACATGTATGTATGTAGCCATGTCCACACATGTAAATGAGTGAGATTAACGCGAGAGGATTACACGGCTGTCTTTTCAATTAAATTTTCAGAATCACATCATTTCTCCACTGTAAATGGCAGAGGAAGCAGAAGAAACGTCAGCGGCATGCGAAGGACCGCGGCATTATATAAGTGACGGTGACACTGTCAGAGGATCCCAGCAGCACTGACAAGCATGTGACATCAGCGATAATGTCTGAGACAGAGATCATAAGCGTGATAATGGCTGTGATTACATTAGTAAAGCTATTATGTTCTAGATGACAGATCTCATTAACATATAAACAGCCTTAAACACTGCATTCAGCGTGGAAATTAACAGGCCCACACACACAGATACACACGCGTGCAGAAATGCATATATCCAGGGGTATAAGTGAAGGAGATTAAAGCACAAGGATTATATGATATAGATATTAACCAACATAATGCCATTAGATGTGGAGCGAGACACACACATATATAAGGTGTACTTCACATTTAAACACACATCAACACACAAAGATGCGAAGTTCACGTCAATCTAAACTAAATATAATTCCCGCCAAATTACCTTCTCTTCTCTTTGAGTCATTTTCTGGAAATCGTGCAAAAGCACACACATGCACACACGCACATGCACATGCACATGCACATGCACACGGTGTTTATGTTCCTGTGAATACGGGGATGGTCTCTAATCTTTCTCTGTCTCTTCCTGCCCTTATGATAAACTGCCTGTCTAACATTGTTTTCTTATCGCACTGTGTGTGTGTGTGTGTGTGTGTGTGTGTGTGTGTATGTGTGTGTGTGTGTGTGTGTGTGCGTGCATGCAGGCTTGTTGCACGGTTGCGTGTGGTTTGTGCAACTGTGTGCCAAGTGTGTGTGAGTGCATGAACGCCTTCTAATGAGTGTCTTTGAGAAAGGAATACTGTGTGTGTGTGTGTGTGTGTGTGTGTGTGTGTGTGTGTGTGTGTGTGTGTGTGTGTGTGTGTGTGTCTGCGTGTTTGTTTTAGCCAGACTACGTCTCCAGAGCTCGGCTCTCAGAGCATTCGGAGGCAAACATGAACGTCACCAGATGCCTCTGCCTGACTCTCTCTCTCCGTCTCCCCTCTCCTCCCCCATCTCTCTCCATCTTTTGTCCCTCTTTCTCGAACCTGTTATCTGATAATTTGCTGTGTCTTTCTCTCTCCAGCTCTGATTTCACAGAATACATGATGTAGTTAAGTGTGTTCATTCATTATCTAATTAACTAATTTACCAAGCGCTAATTCTTTCTCATCAGCTAATAGTCTGCAGATTAAGTATGGATGTGTGTGCGGATGGGGGGGGGGGGTTGGTTTTTGAGTGTGCGTTAAATTATTAACCCCAAATTATCAGGTGAAAGTCAGAAGATAAAGAAAGCTCTTATCTCTGATCTGGCTAATCAGGGAATAATCAGTTTTCCTTTCAAAAGGCGACAGTGACTAATCAGGTTTTTCTTCACACCATCATTTAGGATTTTGTGTCATTTGTTGTGTTGGCAGCTGGAGAAACAACATGCAGCCTTTGAGCATAACACAGTCCTGTGAAAGAATTGCCATGACACACTTTAATGTTCAGAATACAGTGTCATTGTTGCCACTGCACACTCATTTTCCCCAGTGATTCACCTCATGCTTTTTTTTTTTTTTTTTTTTTTTTTGCCTTTTTGTTTATTGGAGCAGTTTGGAAGTCGCTCGGCCCGCTGCCACATGAAAACACCCTTCAGGCAGACTTGGGAGTTACACATCAAAGGCAGAGCGGAAAGAAATCTTGAAATCTGGTGATGGGAAGCAGCCCTCTGCAGCGTCAAAACACTAGCACTGCTGGGTGTAATCAGAGTTCATTGAGAGCTTATGCGGAAATCGGGGTGAAGGCAGAAAATACTGTGAAGGAGTCCACAAAAGATTTTAGCTGTGATGGTAATTTTTTAATAACTATTGGTAATTACATTATATTAGTTAGTCTGTTTTTGATCTCTAAAACTACACGCTGATCATTTATCCAGATACAGTAGAAGGTTAAAAACCACACTTCTAGCTGTTTCATTTGTCTCTATCAGGGCTGCAACTTGCACTTATTTTTACTATGACTGAACCTCTTGAATAATTATTTAGTTTGCAAAATTTGGCAAGTAACGGTCAAAAACATCAAAATAGTAAATATATAACAATATCGAACACAACAAGCAGCAAATCCTCACAAGAGTGAATGCTTAGGAACTGGAAATTATCTATTGTTTACACATCAGAGTACATCATTGGCGTATGTTCGACAGACATTCAGACATATGATGTCTTTCACATGAAGCATCATGTGATCCAATTCAAATTCATGTTGTTTTCAGTATATGAGATTATGATGTATTAATCTTTAAACTCAGGTGCTTATACTTAAAGTACGCTGGAGAGATTTTGGCCACTAGAGGCGCTACAGAGCAAAGTTTTTACAAGAGGACACAGACACTGTGATAGACCTTCACATTCCTGCCATGGATTTAAAACTAGGCAACAAAACAAAAAAATGCAGCAATTCACCTTCAAAGCCGCGGAAAAATGACGTGAATGGAAGAAATAGTTTCAAAGATCGGCTCTGCAAATGTTCTTTGAGGAAGGTTCAGCTCGTCCATCAGGCCTCAGGAACACACAACACTGAATATAAACAAAACCTTTGTCCCTTCACAAAAAAACTTTGCAATAAGCTTTAGTAACTCAGTTTTGTTATGTGGAGGTATTGCTGGCAGGGTGCTGAAATATTTTGGTGCAGTCCCTGAGCATTTTTGCTTGATAGGTTACTATTACTATCATGACTGCTGTTTAGTTTGAGAGTGAGTTAGTAACTAAGAGAACATACATTTCAGGAGATAGTAGTTTAGAGTAGTAGCTTCAAAAATGGCCAATCAGATCAATGTTTAATGCTTGCTCTCTGTTGGTTTAATAAAGATTTTAAAAAGATAAGGCTGATCTGTTGAATGGAAACATTGCACAGGCTTGTTTACTGTGAAACCAACAGCTGAGAGCTTGAAGAATAAACACAGTATATGGTCTCTCAGGTATACATCCAACAACATGTACAGCTGCTGAAGCGCGGACGTCAGAGAGGGAGATTAAAAAATGGCTTGGCCCACAATGTTTGAAGAACTTAAATCACGCTTTAATTACTCCATCAATGCCGTCCATTATCTGAGCAAAGGTTGACTCATGCAGCCTGTTGTGTTTTCATGTCAGCACCAGTCATCCAGAGGTGAAGTCAGGTTACTCAATCATGCCGAAAGACGCCTCGCTCCTCTCCGTCTTACTGCATTTTTTTTTTCTGCAAAAAAAAAAAACCTTGTGAAAATCCTTTCCTACATTTCATCTGGTCATTTTTCAACAGCACCTAATTAATATGAGGAAGTACATGTTCCATTATTAATGAAAACAGTATGAATCTTCACACCTTAGCTGTGAATTATCACACATCTTTGACAATGCTCCTCTTGTATTCTCAAAGAAGAGTAGGTCATCGTCACAGATGTGCAATTGGACCAAGCTGAAAAGACTCTTAAGACAGAATCAAACTTTTCAGAATGGCGACTTTCTGCCTTCTACCTCTGGAAAACAGTGATAACTATCGCTCACACACACCTGGGATATATTAAAGCCAAATAATTCCAGTTGATATATTTGGAGAGGCCATGTTATTGTGAATTTAATCATTGTCCACAGAGCAGTGAGGGGCCATTTCAGACATTTACAATGAATTCTGGGACATGCCGGCTGGAGAGAGATGAGATGAGATGGCGTGAGAACGGCCTCTAGAGTCACTAGAGTCCGTGTTTGCCCTGACAATCGTTCTACTGAAAAGTGTTTGCACTCAGAAATGTGCCTGAGTGGCCTGTTTTCATTGTATCACACACACTTCAACATCCCTCTCTCTCTCTCTCTCTGCCTCATTGTTGCTTTTCCTCTCGCTCTCTTTAATCCTTTGTTTCACTGGGCTCCAAAAGCCATTATGTTAGAGTACCTAAATAGAAAGAGGCACATGATTTAATATATGCTCGCACACACGCTTGAGCACACACACATATTTTTAGCTCTGTATTAAGATATTGGTGTTCTCCTTTCCCCGTGTTGCGAAGGCTCTGGAGACATGGCAGTTTACTGTGCAGGCAGATCAAAGTCTCTGAACTCTGCCCTCTGACTGTCCACATGAGCTGACAGAGATGTTGATACACTCATCTAACGTGGCTTCAGTTATTACCGTGCACTCAAAGGAATGTGCTTAAAGGCTCTTTCAGACACAAAGTGATTTGAGCCTCGCTCGCCGCTGGGCTCAGTGCACATCAGATGAGGTGGTCAGGGAAAGGTCGGTGCAAAATAGCTGGAGTTTTCAAAATTTTGACCGAGACGAAGTCATTTTGTTGTTGCCGGTAACGAAGATGCATCTGTCCTGTGTTTTGTTTCTTATATAGGCTACACATATTGCTTACCTTCAAGCTACCCATTAAAACATGCCTGATATAATTGCTTGGTTTCAAAGACAGGGCTTTCCTCTCAAGGTCTCAATGCAAACAGAAACTTACATTGCATATTTCAGCAAGTTTGCACACACACACACATACACACACATTAGCTTTTCCTCCATTCAGCCTTCTGTGGGTTGCTGCCTCGTCTTTATTGGCCTCGCAGGTACTCATCACCCTGCGCATGCGCTTTGTTTGGCTGTCGTCATGAGGCACGAGCCTTTAGGAATAATACGTTTCACAGAGCAGTGGTGCCATTGTGGTTTTGTGTCTGAGAGGACCTTAATGAGCAGCAGCCACAAGTGCTTTACAGACTTTTTGGGTCTAAGTTCAATGTGTTTAGGTTTAAAAAAGGCAATTTAATATGTATTTGCCTTTGCCTTTAGTATTATCCTAAAAAGAACTGAACGTTAATCAAAAATAAGCTTTATATCTTTCTTTGCAGTAAAGATATAAATACATGATCTATCAGAAAGTCAGGTGTCCATAAAGGCAGCTAAAATTATGTTAAATAGAGCAACAATAGAAAGGTTTCCATAGCATTTGTAGTTTTTCTTAAAGTAATATTATTATTATGGAAAACACAATGCCTAATTAGAGAATAATTTATTTGAGAGGTGTATATTTCGGTCTGTATTTATTCAGTCCAAACAGCCAGTGAACCAACTGCCCAGGCATTAGCTGAAGCCAGCGAGCAGTGTGTGTGTGTGTGTGTGTGTGTGTTTTTTGTGCTGTCTCTGAAAGAAAAGGATTAGAAAACATTTTTCACATTGTGGATCTGAGATCACCGTTTCCTCCAAAGTACAAACAAACAACAAGAAGCGGATACTAAGGAAATATGTACACATGTAAATGAGAGAGCTCCTTTACATCCTGTGTGATTCCTTGATGTTTGTGTGTCATTGTTGGCTCTCCTGCAGTGTGATGTGACACACAAGAACACAGCGCTGCAGAGCCCTCTCATATTCCCGCTCTGTCCTCGCTCTCGGTCTATTTATCTATCCATCAGTGTCAAACACACGGGGGTGTGTGATGTGCATTAAAACAAAGCCGGAAGTAACAATGTGTTGGAAGGCTGCGTCTCATTATAATACCTGCTCTCATGTCAAACACACACAAAGGCACAAAGCCCAGATTTCTGATATCCTCCTTCTTACCATCCACATGCAGAAACCTAAAAGCCGTATATTTTCATACTGATGGCGTTCTGGATCTTCTTCTCCTCCTCTGTCTATCCAGGAATGCCTGCTGATATTCCTCTGATGTCTAATGCCGTCTGAATGAACACACAAACCAGAAAACACACACAAACGTGCACAAAAAATGCGTCGTTGAACTGACACTTCAAACAAAGCTTTTGTCTGCCGCCTGACAGCTATTCCTCTCTCCTTCCCCCTCTCCTCCTCTTCCTCCTCCTCTCATTATCCCCCTCACTTCTCCCTGTCATTCCAAAACACTCGTTCTACCCCCTCATCCCCCTGCCCTCTCACACACACTCATCCACGCGCACACACACGCACACGCACAAACCTCAAACGCATTCAAGGGCTTATTCCTAATTGAGCCGCCTGGTTAAATGCAGGTTAAATAAAATACAAAGATTGGAAATATGAAGGGCTTATTATAAAAACTACTTGAGCTAAAGGTGTAATAATCAGCAGTGTTTCATTTTTAGAAGACGTTGTTTAATGGGGTGATTTATTAGTCTTAGTTTTGCCATCATGTTGGACAGTTTTTCTGTTTTCTGGAACAAAAACTCCAGAACTTAAAGGGTCTTCTTTACAATTCAATACAAGATCCAAAATATTCAATGAGGACCTTGTTTGCCTGAATGCATTTGCTGTGTTTTCAAGTGTCGAGGCAGTTTTCCACTTAAACCAAACTCAAATTCCACTAAAAAACCCACAAACCTGCGCGCACAGATTTTGCTCAGGAACAGTGGAAGCCTTTGTTCAAGGTGAAGTTGAACATCTCTTATTGTTTACACCATCACTGTACACTGTCAGGAATGTGACATAAGGACGAGGTTGGGGCGGTGGAGGGAGTGGCAGCAAGCGGCGCTGACATGAACAAATCTGTCAAGTTATAATGGCCGCCTGTAAATACGGCTGGAAGAAGCAGTCAGCTGGTAGCCACACAGTGATTGTGAAGTATGAATGAAGCAGCTGATGCTAATCGGCTTCAGCACTCTGCCTGTGCTTGTACGCGCTCGTACGCCTGTTCGTCTGGTTACAGGGCCGGTGGTCTCGGCCTGTGGGCGTGACAAAGATCATTTACAAAATCAGATGTGGAAAAATTCAGTAAGTCTCCGTTAATGCTGGCATTGAGAACTTGTCACTTGAATGTTGCATCTTGGGGTAGAACTTTGCGCAGATCAGATATAAGATCTGAACTAATTTGAGTTTTTGGGAAAGCTCTTTCTAATCTACTAACTATCCTGTGGGAGTAATGCTTGGATAAAAACATATTAGGAAAGCTATAGGGCAGACATTTTTCTTAGAGCTTCCTAGAGCTTATGCACGATTTTGGCTCAACAGACAAGAAGCAATTTTGGCAATATACAAGTAGGTAATGATGATGGCTGAATTCCAGTCGGCTGCTTTGGAGTTGTACATGCTGGCTTACTGCCATCGTTAATATTATTAGTCAACGATGTGCAAGTTCACGCTTCGCAAGAGCGAGCTCAAGGTTCAGATCATACACATTAAAATGAGCTAGTTCACTCTGAGAGTTCACAATCTAGTTCACAGTTCCAAGAAATGAAGTGTTAATGTTCATTTCCTCCTGTTTTAAAGACAGTGTGTAGAATGTTACAGGCCTGCTTGTTGTTGAGATGGTTGTGATGTGGCTGATGCTTCCAGCCCTGGTGGAAACAATTGACATAAAAATGTGATTTTTTTTTTCTTTTGGAATCTGTACTGATTTAGAATAAAAAAACTGAAATGCCAGTTGCACTATCCATGCCATTTTTTTTCCCAGGATGGCAAACTCATGACCTGTCCTACTCTGCCTCTGATTGGCTAGTACTTCATTAGTCGGGTTGGTTAGGGTTAGGGTAAGAATACCAGGGCAGGTCTTGCCTTCACCATCCGGCATGCCGGGTGTCATAAAACACATGCGTGTGTCATTAACTCTCATGGAACTCAACGATGCTCACGTTCATGTTCATTAGTTGCAAATGAATACAGTCAGTTCACCAAACACATGAGCACGAGCAGTGAGCACGGTCTTTAGGCGCATTCATTCAACACTGCTGTTAGTGACACCTCTGCCTTTTCTGCTGAGAAAAGAGACTATTGGGACAGTTTGCAGCATTTGAGCAGAAAAGCCTCCTTTTAGCATCATCTGCTGCATGCTGTCACAAAATCATTGTCCACTATTGTGATTGTTCTGCTTCAAATGAATCCAATAATTTTCTCATATCATTTTGAATAAGAACTAAAAGATGAATTCACTTCACTGGAAAAGCTGATTGACCAAAGTGTAGAGAAAGCTTTGCTCAAAGTGTCTTCATGGCTTCAAATGAGTCAAAAATATATTTCCAAGCTGTTGCCTCGAACCGCTCTGACAGTTATCCCCATAAGACACAAATGCAGCATGAGTCCACAAAGTCAGGGTCCAGTTGATGTTCAATGAAGCAGCTCCAGAAACCCTCTTGATGACTTACACAGGCTGGAGCCTCTGTTCCTACTGAAGACAGAACACAGAACATGTTCAACGCAATCCACCGGCCGGCTTCAACATCTGGCTGCTGTGCTGGAAGCAGCTTCAGGATTTTACTGGCATCGTATGTAAGGATTCTAGGTTATATAATATGAGTAAATATAATAAATTAAACAGGATGTCATCCTTTAAGCACGCACATTTTACTATTAAAATTGTAAAAATTGTGGTTGAAAGCCAAACCTGTCAGTTTATTTACTGTATCCAAGAACCAATCACATCAAAGAAAGAACTCTGCCTGCTGAGGGTTCGGTGCCTTGCTAATGGGCACCTGAGTAGCACTTGCTTTGGAAGGGAGAGGGTGTTACTGAACTCGTGTGCAGTGAAAGTGAATGAGAGGGTGAAGAGGCTGTGTTCGAGGCGTTGGCGTGTGCATTTGTTTGTGTGTGTGCGTGTGCACGCGCGTGTGTGTAGGTGTGTGTGTGTATGTGTGTTCAGCTATCAGGGGAGCACAGCATAGCTCTGCTGAGATTAAATTCCCAGAGCTTACTCTGGCTATCAGCATTGCTTCAGGACACACACACACACACATTAACAGGCACAGAAGGAAAGCCGAGTGGTAGGAAAGAAAGCTGCCATCGCTACATTTTCATTCACAGAAAATATCAACATCGACAGTATGCCCACTGCTGATATCACCACTACCATTAATCCCCACCAATCCGTCCATCTGTCCATCCGTCTGTCCATCATCTATCTGCCTTTTTTCCTTCTCTCTGTCTGTCTTTCAGAAGTGGGCCTCTGTGTTTTACTATTATCTATCAGCACTGCAGAGAAACGAACATCATCAACATGTGATAGCATCGAAAACTGAATGTGTAGATGGAGATCAAGATGAAATCAAAATATTTACGCTTCAAAAGTGGAGTTCAATTTGAACGTTCCTCACTTTTCGTTAAGGAAATATAAACTACGCAGATAGTGCATCTATCGTGCATACGTTTCCATATTTATAAAGAAAAGTGGATAAAACAGTTTTTGGACATGTTTGTGGAAGTCTCGAGCCTCTGGGGGACGTTTGCCATCATAGCAGTTAACTGACATTTGAGAGCTGGTGTAGCCAGGAGACGAGCTGTCAGCATTTGAAGCGTGCTGACTGCAAACCTCAGTGCTCCTCATGTAATCCTGTGATTTGTATCATGACACAGAGTAATGTCCAGCTAACACAGGGAGTGTTCAGATGACAGCTGGAAATATAGCTAATGCTAATGTCGGCCCCAATGCTAGTTAACGGCCTCTGTGTCCACAGTACAAACTGCACTGCAGCACCTGTACCTCCCAGGTATCACACCAATTAAACACCTCCTGGAAGACTCTAATTAACTACAATTTTTGATCAAATATGTACACAAGTAATAACAAAAAAAAGAGACAATATATATAATTTCTTGCCAGCATTTTTTTTTTTTTTTGCAGGTCAACCTTGAATGAAATCAAGTTTTACAACTTTGATTTTGGACTCAAAAGAAGCCTTGATTTGCACAAAGTGATTGAAAGCACAGTGATTTGGTTTCACTGCATCCATAGTAGTAAAGATTCTTATTGACCTGACTGACTACACCACTATAATTAAAGTGACGTGTAAAAAGGCCGAGTGGTGGTCTGACCTGTGTGTGACAGGTAGTGTTGTCATCTGTCTCTGCCACATGCGAGGAAATAAATCCTGGATGTGTTAATTACCTCATCTGACCTGATTCCCTCCGTGTGAATGTCTGGGGTGTGACAGACAGACAGAGACAGTGATCTGTGGCATGGGACTGCAGCACCGTGTGTGTGTGTGTGTGTGTGTGTGTGTGTGTGTGTGTGTGTGTGTGTGTGTGTACTGTACGTGTGTGTGTTTGTTGTAGTGACAGCTCTGTCAGTTATCTTTCTGCACTGACAGACAACGCACATGTCAACTAGCAGTCCCAGCGCACACAATGATCACATCTACGTATACTGCTGTAACACACACGCACACACACAAACACCTAACCTGTCAATCATTTTGTCTGGTATTCCCACTGCTCTCCTGCTTTTTGCTCCTCCCTTCTTCCCATTCTACCTTCCTCTCACCATCCCTCCACTCTGTCTTTCATCATTCTGTTATTTTTCTTTCCTTTTTAAGAAACTGTCTGTTGCCCTGAAACTGGGTCTTTTTTTTCCCTCCCATGGGTCTCGGTGAATTTTTCCCGCTCTCTCTTTCCTCTCGTTGCCTCTCCGCTCTTTCTCCCTCCCACTCACATCTTGCTGACGGATTAAATGTTGAAGGCAAGGTCTGGTAGAGGAAAAGAGGAAGTCTCTTTTAATTGTGTTGATCGCTAATTAGCCGGCCTGTCTCATCTCTCGGCAGTGGACGTGGTAAAACAGGATGCCCTTTCCTGGGTCAGCAGGCCGCAGCCTCATGCATAACTTGCACTCTCACACACTCACATATGCACACACACTACTTTGTACTTCTGTGCTTCCAGTTTGGCTGCCAGCTTGTAGATTTCTCAGTGGAAGGCTGGTGACAGAGAAAGTTTAGGAGGGCAGGGTGAATCGGTAAATGTGCAGTAAAGGGCTTTTTTGCTAAAAATATATGGTTATGTAAGGAAGATGTTACAGAAACCTGAGCTTCACCTCCCTCTCTTTTCCCCTCAGACCACTCTCCCTCGCTTCCAATCATTCTTATCATTGTTTACTGTCAGCTGTCTCACATTTTAAATGCCACGAGAAGCGGTCTTGAATCATATCCGCAAGCAATAATTCTGGCTTTCAAGACAGAAAACCGTAGTTCATAGCGGTAGAGGAGAAATGTTGAAAGATTAAAAGCAAATTTTATTGGGATCCATCCGATGGATCACTGTGACAGGACATAAATGCATCTGTCCTTGGCAGCGCGTTGTGGTTCAGTGGGTAGAACATGTCATAAACACTGCCTGGATTAGAACTTCAATTCCCACTGGGCCTACCTACGTTAAAAATGAACGCACTGATGAATGAAAGTACCCAGCTAATGGCACATGTTACATCATATTTATTATGAATATGAAGAACTTTGCCTTTCTGAGCTCAGGCTTCATTATTTCATCATTTCATTATGTGCTGGTGGACGGGTTTCAGCCTGTGTCATTCCTAATGGCTTAGACAAATATGACACAGGCTGTTCAGAGGAATAGTTTAATATACTTGAAATGCATTTGTTTGTTTTTCTTCAGAGTTTTATAAAAAAGAGCAATTACACTCTTGCACTTGTGCTGAGTGTTAAAATTGAGATGGGAGCCAGGAGATGATTATGAGGATCAGGATCAGACAGGAAGCAAAGCAAACAAAAAGTAATACGTTGGATGTCATTTATTTAATCCATACATAAACATGTATGGATGAATTAAATTTTATTGTCAGAAAATAGACTAGTTACACCCCATTACTCCCTTAAAACCACAAATTGTCATATTTAAATTTCTCTTCGTAGAGGGGATGGAGACATAACATGTTTTTAGGTTGCATTTGTAACACCAGCTGTTTCCAACTTCCAGTCGCTGCTAAGCTAAGCTAATCACTTCCCAGACAAGTGTGGTATCGATCAAGTAGATGGTCACTTATTTTTTCCCTCAATCCCTTCAGCTCTCATATCAGACTTTTTAAAGTCAAGTAAAGAAACAATCTTTGCACTGTTTCTCATGAATTTTGAAGCACACTGACCTCAGCTTTTTTTTTTAATCAAATCGTTTTCTGCAGATACAGATGCAATGCACAGCAAAGCTCCGGGCAATAGCGTTTAGAAAGTTCTGGATGACAAGTGTCAGAAGTAGCATGGGATAAGTATTTCATGGGAGTTTAAAGATCATTCAGCCTTTGCAAATCAAATTTAAAAGTACTGGACTTCATTCGGAGGTCCGGAGTAAAAATAAGTCCTTAACCTCAGTGCTGAGCTGAGTCAAAGAGGCAGAAAACTGTCCATATATTCATATAAACTGCAAAACCAAACACTTACCATAACATGTATGTGTTAAATACGGGAAAGAATATCTGGATGTAAGTTTCAGTGGAGGACTGCATATATTGGAAGTGAGGTACAGAGTGACTGAAAATAGAAACTATCAATAAAAAACTTAACATTATTAATAATATTCAACAATTCATTAATCACGTTGGATATCTTTACCTACATTATCCTCTGTTCCATATTGTTTTACAGAAGTCATCTCTTCTTGCTGTCACAACTTATACCGGGACTCAGTTTTTCTCTCATTTTTCCTCTTCCATCCTTGCTGATGTGATTTTAGTCATTTTCAGACTTAATGTAGCTTGTTTTCCTAACCAGCCACCCAGCCGCTCTAATCACACTGCAGGAAAAGAATTTCAGCCAATGCTCCTTACAGATCCAAAAATGACTTGTTAGCTATACTCATTAGGAACCAGCAGGTCTCATTGGTGCCAGCCAATGTGTCTGCCTCAGTGGGGGATGCTAACAAGCTTTTCTCTTTGTGTCCCTCCAGTCATCTGGAGTCGGAGCGCAGCGCCCTGAAGAGGAGAGAGTGGGAGAGGAGAAACCAGGAGGTCCAACAGGATGAAGATCTCTTCTCAACTGGATTCAACCTGTTCGGGGAACCTTATAAAGTAAGAGTGGTTAACTAATGGATGTTTAATAATTTATACATAGTTCAAGATTTTTGTAAACACACTTTTCTGCTTTCGGGGTAAGATGAGAAGATTGATAGTGTCTCTTGTCTCTATTCTTGTGTTTGGTCATTAAGTGAGTTGGGAGGCGATTAGCCTCGCATAAAACAAATACTGCAAGTGTGTCAAGAAATACTTAGAGCTTTTAATTCCAGCTAGAGCCACAAACAATATTTATATTTATAAACCGAAGTATACTGAGCATGCCGTTAATAGAGAAATCACATACACACCCTTCCTGATGGTTTTTGAACACCATGAACGTGATGTGCTGCTGCTGATGCCTTTGAGGTACTGTCACTGTCATAGGAAATCCCATACATTACATCACCCCTCAAAGATATTCTCAAAATATTTTCACACCACAACTTTAACACTTAACCAGTAATAATGACTCCTCTTCCTCTTAGCAGTTTTTTTCTTTGAATAGGTATTTTTTTTTATCTGTCTCTGTCGCTCAATGTCCTCTCAAATCCAGCCTCGCAGGTGTTTTATTCACTCGACCTGAATGACAGTAGTTGTTACTTGCGTCTGTGTAATAGCTGCTCCAGCCAAGGTGTCGTTGTTTGTTTCAGTCCCAGAATCTTCAGACCTCTCCACAGTAACCTGCTTCTGGAGGTGGGGGGTTTCACCTGTAATGCCTCCTCTCCTAGAGAGAGAGGCTGGCCCCCGGGACAATACCTGGTGTTGTCCAATGTTGTCCATTGTTTCTCATTGTCCAGTTTAATGAGAACACTGTCTCCTGTGTTCAGCAAAGACAGATTCCTCACCCACGTTCCTGTGGTTGTGGTGGCCTGTTTGGCCTTCCTTGTCTGGCCTGTTTGGGTCCAAGTTCTCAGACAGGGTGGGTGAAGTTGTCTGAATTTTCTTTCCATCATCGTGGTGGGTGTGGCACCCACCACAATGATATGACCAGTCTATCAGGGATGTGCTCATCCCTTTTGTCGTCAGGCAGTTCTCTCGAAGCTCACACAGGGCCCCTTTGCATGCTCTTGCTTTCTCACTGGGTTTGATAAAAGCACGCCCCTTCATGTCTTAGGCTCCATCTTGGAATGAAGTGTTCGTCAATGTTCTCCCAAACAGTGATGTTGTTTTTCTTATGTTCCTCTTCTTCAAAATATGCTGAATATCTTTTCAGCTTTGCTGCCCAAGACATAAATGAGCAAGCAGAGGTGGACTTCCCCATCTTCTCTGATAAGCTGTTTGCTAGCCTGAAGCACGAAAATCTTTTGCTTCCACTCTGGCCATTCTCCCAGGCTGGCAAACATGGTCCGGTTACCTGCACCACCTCTGACATCACGTAATGTGTGCTTGACCTCTATCAAGAAGGAGGACACACAGAAAAACTGAATTGAAAACACACACACCCTCCATGACGGTTTTCTAACTTCATGTACCTCAAAGTCTCACAACATGTGTGCTGCTGCCTTCGAGGTACCAGCACTATCCCAAATCCCATTCATTACACTATCAGGAGAGCAAGACCCCGTAAAACCTAATCAAATGGGCTGTTCTGTCTGTACAGGTATTGTCTTTTGAGCCCTCTTTTTAAGCTTGTCGTTGTTTATGATATGGAAAATTGCCATTCCTAGAAGTTTAGCGAATTAGCCTGGACGTGCAGACTGTAATGCATCACTAAATTCCTTTGACACTGAAACAGACCTAAAAACATGATGATTCTCTAAGTTTGTCCGTTATAAGGACATCAGAGACATCCTGTGGAAGTCAAACTTAATCATATCAATGTCTGTTTAATGTCTCTGTGTTAAAAGTTGACTGAGTTACAGCTCAGAGACAGAGCATGATTTCTGACTCAAAATCCACCTCACGCCGAGTCTTTGCCTCCGGTCTCTGCCTCCGGCTTCTGACTGGGTCCTGCTGAATGTCCATGTCTATTACAGAGCATATCCTGTCATTTCCAGATGGTTAAAAATGCCTTCTGGAAGGATGAGTGAAATTACTGAGGAGCAGAGTGAATATTTCATTCCCCACCACCCCCTGTAATGTTAATCCTGTCCAAATAAGGCTTAAGCTAGGTTACTTGCCCCCCAGCTCCATCAACACAGTGGTCTTCTCAGCTAACTCATGAAGGAAATGAATTAGCATATTTCCACAAAACACTGTAAAACACTTTCTGAATCAAGAAATTTCTCAAATTTCAAGCAAACAGTAACCGCCTATCTGTTCGCATTTAAAGGACTGAAACACAAGTCATATGTTCCCTGTCGGATAACCAGAACGCTGCACACACGCTCGTCTTTACAGCCTGCCGGAGCTGTGAGCGCTGCTTTCTCCACACAGAGTGCTCTCTCATTTCTGATTAAGAGACAGTTTTAGGTTTCGCTGTGAAGTTTTGATTGATCTGCGCGTGAGGAGAACAGACACACCTGACACCAGAATTTCATTTGGGCAAATGGAGTGAATTTACGATATAATAACCAGCGAGGATGTGCCACTCTCCTCTTCAGCAGGCCTACTTTGTGATTTAGCCTCATATGAAGCACTTTAGCCTCATGCAAGCAATCAATTGAAATGAACTGTTATTACTGAGCAACAATTATCCAAATATTTTCTGAACCATAACACATTTTACTACTACTTTTTCTGGATGATAAAGCCAATGATGCCTATTGATAATTATCAGCTATTGTAGCCATTTTTCCCTGTGCTCTCCCCCAGAGGCCGATAGTGTAATGTCCTCAAGCATAAGGTTGTGGTCTGTTTTCATCTAAGGCACTTAAGATGCCATCACTTCTTTAGGTGAAAGTGGACTAGCCATGCATGAAATCCATGGCCACTCTCCTGCCCCTGTGTATAAAATTGATTTTGGTTTGTTAACTCTCATTTGCTACCACCAGGCACTTCAACACTTGGTTATGCCGCCAAGTGTATCGACCTTGGGACAGACTGGCTTTGAATCTTGACAGAATGTGTTTGCAGAGGACATGAGAGCTTCTCGCTAAGACTCTGCTCGAGGTTTGGGGGCAGTGGCAGCACATGAGAGGTTGCACCGATAATGAATCTAATCCTAGGTGCCTCCATACTCCAGCTAATTGTTTCCAACAAATTAATGGTGCTGAGGTGAGGTCAAGATGTGCGTGCGTGCAAGAGGAGAGATCAAGGATTACTGTGGACTGGGCTGTGTGAGGGGTGACATTTCAGACACCGCGGCTGCTGTTCAGATGAAGCCTGAGGGGATGACGCATTTTAGCATCTGCTTTAAATCATTACAGTGATTAGAGCCAAGAGGAGAGGGTAGTTTCCTTTATTTTAGTATTTTTGCAAGCACTGGATGAGCAAATGCAGTGTTTCAGGTGTGCTTCGTCAGGTTCGCTCATCAAAAGCTGATCAAAAGCTACATAAACCTCAGATTAGGGCTGGATAAAATTGAATTTGTTCCTGTTCTGTTCGAGTTTTGATGCAGATACATAAACTTTTTTCCCAACATGTTTTAAAATCTGCTCTTAAATCAAAAATCAAAAAATACATAATCTGATATATCTTAGGACCACAGAGCACCATTAACATTCATTTAAGGTATTCACGTATTCACGCTCCTTTTAGCTGCGCTTTGGTCGCCACCAAGTGAGGGAAATATCTGGCTCCTTTTAGCAGCTTAATGCTTCACTTCACTCTCCTATTTTTTGCTGGGCAGGGAGTGTGCAGTGGTTTATCAGAGCTTTTTCACAGAAAACGGCTGCATTCATCCTAAAAACAATGAGTTGGAAGATATAAAAACTCTGTAGAGGTGAGAAGAACTGCAGCGCGGGGTGCTGATGATTCTCTGTGGGTTCATCGCTGCGACAGACACCTCTCACATGACACATGGTGATTTATTCATTGTTAATATAAGAATGTTCTCGTGTAGAGTTTATTGTGAGTTTGCCATTCAGATACAAAGCTGACTATTAGTTCAGGACTTCATTTAAGATCTCAGTATGGATTCCTTCACATGCTAGCACCTGACTGAAGTACGCATTGACTAACGGTGGTTCATTTCCAATTGAAGGTAAAAATAGCTCTGATAAACTCTGAGGAGTGATACCTCTTCTGAGTGACTGTATAGGGGACAGTGTGTTTGCTTGTTTTGTATTACAGTTCTTTCCAGCTAATCTTTTTCCTCCATACACTTCCCCACTTTATCTCCCACTGCTGTTAAACTTGAAAAAAGGCTTTGGCACACCGTGCCACTTTCTCCTGCTGATTTATTTGCTACACTAACAATTTCAGGGTTTTTTTTTTCTGAGCGTGTTCCTTTACTTCATACAATTCAGTGGATTTACCACGGCCTCCACAGCCTCTCTGCACTTTCTCTGTTTAAGTGCTGACTGAACTTACTGAACTGCTCCTTTAGAGATCTATATCAGCCCTTTTTCATTATCACATAGGATTTGTAGAACTTTCATCGTCCCCGGTCCCTCTCGTCTTCAGTTTTTTCTCCCATCAGTGTGTCCCTGTACCTGTGTCTCTACCGTGTGTCCGTCCGTCTCTCTGGTTCTCCATCTTTCTTTCTTCCTCTCTCCAGTATTCATACTCTCTGTCAGCTATTAGCTAATCCCTCTTCTAATCCTGTTAAAGAGCGTTATGCTGTTAGCAGCTATTTGGGATGATCTATTCACACACACTTATCCACACATACACACACACAGGTATTCATCCTCTCTTTCTCCTCTGTTTTCCATTTTGCCTCTCTGTAAATGTGTTTTCTGTTCCTCTTCAGCCACCAGATCTTTTATTCATGAGCCTGAGATGGAGAAGAGATGGGCTAATTTATTCACAGCTAACTTTGGCTTTGCCACGCTCTGTAGTGTTTGTGTGTGTTTGTGTGTGTGTGTGTGTGTGTGTGTGTGTGTGTGTGTGTGTGTGTGTGTGTGTGTGTGTGTGTGTGTGTGTGTGTGTGTGTGTACATGCAGAAATTACATCTGTTAAGATTATTTGAAACCAACTCTTTCCTTTCTTATATGAATCCTTTGTAAATAAGGCTTGATTGCTTGCCCTGTTCCATTTTGGGGTATTTTCATGGTTTTCCTGCTTTATTAGAGTATAAAAATGAAGGATAGAATAAAGTGAAGAAGGACACGGTGGAAAAGATGAATGTTGCTTCCAATCAGATGGATTTGAGTTGAGGTTTTTGTGGCCCGCAGAGCCACAAGGATTGTCTTAAATCATCATCTTAAAACTTAGGACTGTCACCTGGGCTCCACCTTTGAGTTTTTAATAATTACATGGATATTCTTTAAATCTGTGTTCTTAGTCCTGTGCAAATCTGTCATGCCCTTTATAAAGTCATGCCCTCTATCCGCTACAGTTGCATACCATATTTCACTGAACATAGAGGTGACCTGATCTAAATCAGCATCTCAGTAATGTGAGGTCTTTTCTTCCTCTTGCCGACTGATAATTGTGTGAGTTGCAGTGGAAAGTACTCATAAGAGCTTTCAAGCCAGATCAGGTGTAAATTTAGGAGATGCATCAGGCGCTTGAAAAAGGAGAGGTAAAATAGATATTCAGCCTCAGCCACTAGATAATCCTTGATCTGTAAATCTGAGAGAAACACAACCCTCTGTTGTCTTACACAAATGCACTGAATGGGTTAGATCACTTAAATCACACGGGGTCCCCGTGGAATTCATAATGAATAGAGATTCACTCTAGAGGCGAAACAATTAGTCTATGAATCAATGAGCTGATTGACAGAATATTGGTTTGTGTCTATTTTTTTCGTTCATAGTCTAACTAGCTTTTAGCCATGTCTGTTGGGGCACCACTTTGGTCCAGACTGAAATACTGTATCTCATAGACAATGAAAATATGATGAGACTGTGAATATGATATTTGAATGAATCCAGACATTCATGGTGCCAGAGGATGAACTTCAGTGACCCCCTTTCCTTTTTGCTTGTCCAGTGAAATATTGGATGATATAATTCCCTGACTTTCCTCAAGGCCCACCACGAGGTTGATATGTGACTCTTAGTGAAATGGCCATCACCATGAAATTTGCTGCACACATTCAGGTCAAATTGTGATAACTTTCAAATTTTCAAAAAGGTCAAGGTCGTGCCTATGAGCTAATCGTATGTTAACACTGCCGCTGTTTGGCAGATCACATTTAAGATTGCACTTCCCTCAATGTTCCTGATGGCTGTGTGACTGCAGCAGATAACACACCGTCCACTTCAGTTTCACCCAGTTCCTGAACAACTATCAAACCAATATGATTGTGAAAAAAGGCAATATAGCAATTAGCATGAAATTATTCTTGCATTGGGCTCCATTAGAACAAATGCAAGAGCAGTGTTATACTAATTTGTAAGGTTGTGAAGTCTCTAACACACACGTACAAACACACACACAGAATTCCCTCCTCGGCAATAAGACCTCTCCATGGATCATTGCCTGTTATAACGGCATTGTTTGGCTCTTCACTGAAGCTGCTGCATAGGAAAACAAGTGATGTACAAGATTCTTCTGACCAATATGCAAAGAAATGTGGTTTGAAAATGACTCTGATCTGCGTGTTTGGTGTGAGTGTAGGGATTATTCAACTTTATCCTCTTTCAAGAAATATTACAAAGATTAGTAAAGCTCCTACTTCTTATGAACATAAATTCATTATTCATGAATTCATTAACCTCTCCAAATACAGGCAATTTCACCCTGTCTTGAAAATTAGACAAAGGCTCTTATTCACTTTCATATGTTTCAACCTTTTAACCTAATGTTGCTTTATTGGACTCCATGTTACCAAAAGAGTTATAAGCAGAGCACCGACTGTAAAAAAAAACAAAAACCTGCATCTGTTGAATAAACCACAAATGTTATGTACATTCACATTACAGGGCCACGTTGATCTTGCACAGTGTTTCCAGTGCTCATCATTTGTATGTAATTCATGATGAAATGTCACGATTAGATTCTGTTGAACTACAGGCTGTAGATCTTCCATAAGTCCGACTTAGCTCATGATTAATATTTGCTTAACAATCTGTTGCTCAGCCTGAAAAGAAATGTGAGAAAGCTGGATAAAAATCCACAGGTCTTCACTTCTTCCTCCTCTTTTGTGGCTTTTGCACATTCCAAATATAGAACTGCTGAACCTGCTGCCGATTCCTCTTGTCCTTTCAAAAATGCCAGATGATCAAATCATGTAGTTTCATCATTAAAGAAGCTGTCAATGACTGACATAAAAGGTACTCTTGAGCTATTCTGAGGAGCATGTCACGTAGCAGCTGAAGGTGCTGTACCGTCATATATCAGCAAGGCCCGCACTGTCCTCCAAGCGATGATTGCTTGAGAATCTGGGGTCAGGCTAATAATGACTCCTGCCCCATTAATTTTACTGCTCCAGCCTGGACTGGACCCTCTTAAGGGTGGCATGTGTTTAATTAATCATCTCGTCCTGAAGTCTGGTCAGTGGTCACCCTATCAGTCTCTCACTGTTCCTCTCCGGATGAATAAAGAAGGCTTTTCATCAAGCCTAGAGAAATGGAAAAATGGAAGACTTAATTAATACTCTTCTCTCTCTTCCCCCCCTTGTCTTTGTCTTTTTCCTTTTCTCCTTTCAGACTAATAAAGGTGATGCATTGGCCAGTCGTGTCCAGAACACGCTGGGCTCCTACGAAGAAATGAAAGACTTGTTAACTAGCCATTCTAACCAGAGCCACTTGGTGGGGATTCCCAAAGGCAGCAACAACCTGCAGACCCCGACCGCCTCGACGACAGAGAGACCCGCCATGGAGTCGCAGCTTTTCACCGAAGCCCTGAGGGGAGGAACAGGTGGGGCAGGTGGAGCGGCAGAGGGAGGAGGGGAAAAGAGGATGGGAAATGCATCCTCCTCATCTTCGACTTCAATGCAACCTCCTGCTTCGACCACATCGTCATCGAGCGCCACAACGATCCCACATCAGAATTCGAAAAAGTCACGAAGCTCCATGGACTGGTCGAGGTCAGGCAGCGGGCAGAGCGCCCAAGGAGCAGGCCTCGTCCTGGGATTAGGACAGAACGGGCAGGGCCAGGTCACGGCAGCCACGAGTGGACGAGGGAAAATGTCTTTATTAGATGAACAGAGGCATGAAGAGCTGTTTAGCTCACTTAAAGATGAACTTGGTCTAAAAGAAGACTCAAGCCCTGCTTCCTCTTCCTCCTCCTCTTCCTCTTCCTCTTCTTCTCGAAGAAGACACTCTTCCCACCCCTCCAAAACCCTCCCTCTCCCAGGTGAGTCCCTCACAGAGAGGCTAAAAAGGAATAGATTGACATTTTGGGAAATACACGTGTTTGATACACAAATACATATCTGTATGCTAAATATAAGCTAGAGCCAGTTAGCTTAGCTTACTGTAGCATCATATGGAGGCTGCTTTTTTTTCCCGCCCACTGAGCTGCTGGCAATTAGGGCCTAAACAATATGACATGAACGTGATGTTAAGCTGATCAATTGAAAAAAGAAAATAAAAGAATAACACATTTCCCAAAATGGCGAACTGTTCCTTGAACAGTGGGGACTGTCTGAGGATGTGGTTGATTAAAGCTGCCATTCACACAACAAAAAGGCATCTTCTTATATTTTGATATTCATGGAAAATCTTAGTATTTGCTGCAGTCATGAGAACTTATGAATAATTTCAGTGCAAAACAAACTCTATCACCTTTTGGGTGGGATTTATGAAAATTAACATCTGCAGCTGATGATAACCACATCTTTCAGTTGATTTCTAAACCACCAAGCAACACATAATTTGCTTTGATTGTGATTGGCTCCATCCATCTGGGGGAGAATGTTTGGCTTTCAACCTTCATTAGATTTTGACAGCGTGGAGCTGAGCAATATTCTGCAATAACAGGTGTGTCTTTGGTTCTCTGTGGCTTTTCTCTTTCTCTTTTGCAGATGGTGGCAATTTTAGATCTTCCACCATGGATGGTGGCCATTTTAAGTCTTCCACAAACACAGAAAATGGCGGACATTTTAAATCCTCCCCATTTGAAAATGAGATGGGCTCTCACCTGTCTATGTCCTCGTCCCCGCTGGCTTCCACGTCAGTTCTGACAACGCCTACTCCTGGTCTAACCACTCCCACATCTGGACTGACTACCCCCACCTTTCCACCTGGTAGCCTATCAGGGAAGCCAATTGCAGTGCAGCAGAAGCCCACAGCGTATGTTCGACCAATGGATGGCCAGGACCAGGCACCTAGTGACTCTCCCCAGCTTAAACCCCCTCTAGTGGCCACAGAGGGATTTAACAACAGTCAGACTTACGGAGGAAACTCTGGGAATGTGAAGAATAAACTGCCAAAACTAAGTCTCAGCCATGCAGGGGAGGTAAGAGAACAATCTCTGTGACTTCATATCCACATCATATTGTTAAGTAATAAATGGTGTAGTGAACACTAATTGATTAGTAGTTAATATGATCCAGTAGCAGATCATATTATTTACATGTCTATTTCCAAAGTAGGCAACAGTTTAGCTCATGAGCTGAATTTTAATGATAGCTCATAGCTAATTATTGTTTTATAACACGTTGCCATGTGATCGACTGGCGACTGGTTCAGGGTGTACCCCGCCTCTCGTCCGTTGACAGCTGGGATAGGCTCCAGCCCCCCCGCAACCCCGAAAGGGACAGTCGGGTATAGAAAATGGATGGATGGATGGATGACACGTTTAACCTTAGCATAATATTTACAACTCAAGAGGGGACCAAATATTTAAAATAGTCCTTAGGTCACAATGACAATGTTTCCATGCACTCTAATATTTAACCAATAGTCCAAATATGACAATATTCCTAATTTTATATGGGTCATGTAAACAGCATATTCCAGTTGGATTTTCTGAATTAGGCCTTATTGTTTTCAACATATGTCTTATTTTCTGAATAAGACATATGTTGATGTTGATGATGTTGCCCTTTGGGCCACATCCCAGTCAGTGATGTAACAACGGAGGATTTGATTTGACCGACGACTGAAGCAATCCACAGTGACATCAGTGATTGGGGCGTGGTCAGAAGTACTACACTCTTAAAAGTTTCAGCCCACACAGACCAGCAGGACAGAATACTGAATAGTGTTGCTCATGCAGGAGACATCGATGCCCCCTTCTTTCTTTAAGGCACCTAACATTATTCTAAGGGTACAAATCACACTCAGCCCGGAAAAAATATAAGCTAAAATGTTTTCGTGCATGTTTGGTTCAGCTGGTTAACAGTGCCACGCGCCGTCTGTGCCTCTGATGTTGTGGGTGTGAGTGCATGTTTGCATTTTTCCACAATAACAGCAACTCTCCCTCTTTCTAATCCAGCACTCTGTATGATTATGTTAAATGAGATCATGGTGAATATTTATACATTTAGCTAATTATAACGTCAAATGAGTGTGGCCGTACAAAGCTCCTCCACACGTCTCTCAGTCTCTGATTCACTCACTTAACTCTCTGACCTGCTCCCTCTCTCTCTCTCTCTCCCTGGATATATCTCTCACTCTCTTTCATTTTCAAAACAGCAAGAAACACCAGGCTTGATGATGATGTGTGTGTGTGTCTGTGTGTATGTGTATGTGTGTGTACTGCGTGCATGTGTGTTTGCTGTGTGAAACTGGTTGACAGGCGAGTAGTCATCCATATCGAGCAAGCCAGCTGTTCCTGTGCTTTGATAGAGCTGGTGTGTGTGTGTGTGTGTGTGTGTGTGTGTGTGTGTGTGTGTGTGTGTGTGTGTGTGTGTGTGTGTGTGTGTGTGTGTGTGTGTGTGTGTGTGTGTTGTGTGTGTATGTAGCACTCCAAATGAGCCCAAGATGGAGCTTTGAGCATATGGCACAGAGAAGGAGAAAGCAAGGGAGACAGGGGAGACAGGGACAGAATTAAAATATACTTTACTTTCAACACTTTCTTATGGAGGGTGAGAGGGAGAGTAAGTACATTCATGGCCGTGAGTGGTTTCTTTCACTTTGTTTCACCCACACATCCACGGATGCTCCGTTATCGCCTCCTTACCGTTTAGTTTTCACTCCTCTCATATTTATTCCGGCGAGAGTTTGTTGGAAGGAAAATGCAAACTCAATACTGACTGAGGGGGAGGAGGAGAGGGATATGAGAGGAAAAGGGGAGAGCGATGATGAGAGATGGAGGGCGGGTGGAGAGGAAGAGGCAGAGAGAGTAAGGAGGGATGGTGGAAGACAATGACTGACTGATTACAGCACCTTATCATTGCTGTATTTGTTCTGGTTAGATGAGTTATTGGATGTGTTCTGCAGCTTAAACAGCTAATAGCAGCAAACCAGAGGATTGAACCAGACTCCAAACGTAAGACTTAGAGAACCCCGATGCTCATTTTACGGCTGCAAACATTTTACCCTTTGATTAGTAAATGTGCGAACGCAAAGTTCAACAACATAGTAACAGTGGTAACAGTGCGACACGTGAATGCAACAGCAATAAAGGAAATTCCTGTGGAGTGAATCAGCATGATTGATTTTCCATTTAACGGTTTTCAAATTAGTTCAGGTGCCATGAATGTGTTTGAAATACTCAATATTTGGCTCACAATTCTGTTGTTGAGTATATTCAGTGATATTGTAAGTGTGTGTGAGTGTGTGTGTGTGTGTGTGTGTGTGTGTGTGTGTGTGTGTGTGTGTGTGTGTGTGTGTGTGTGTGTGTGTCCATGTGTGCAATAAGCCTTTAAACTGCTGTGGAAGCTTTCTGTTAGCACTATAGAATTATTGATTTGAGCCCATTATTCCCAAGTGTGTGTGTGCCTGTGTGTGTGTGTGTGTCTTTGTGTGAGAGAGGGAGGCAGGGAGAGTGATACTGTAACACTATTGATCTTTTCCTAACAGTTACAGTAGGCTTAAATTTACTGCTGCGCACACACACACACACATACGCACAAACGTTTAGTTGCTGTCAGCAGCTCAAAGTGTGAGGCACTGCATGATTTTACTTTGATTAAATCCAGTTTGAAATATTATGATGTTTAGCTATTACTGCTTTGGTTTCATTACAAATGGCCAACAGCAAGTCGATATCTGCTGTGTCAAACCACGAATCGGGTAAGAATAAAGAATTTTTAGAAAGTAAAGCACACATATTGAACACTTGGAGTCTTCCTTCACTCAGAGCTTCACTGTGCAGAATGATGTGCCGTACATGCAGAGTTTGACCCTAGAAGACTGTTTTCACTTTCATCTGCTGAAGTTTCCCTGTGCTCACCTTTAATCTTAACACCTGAACATACCGCATCAGCAGGATTTAGGACTTCACAGGTAGTTTGAAGCCAATCATGGACCAGTATGAAACTTACACAAGTGTGATGTGGGATCTTGAAGCCTCCAGGGCACACACACTGAGAATGGACTTAGAAAAGTAGGAGACATCTCGTGTCCAGTGGTTAAACTTTGAAACTGAAGATATTTAAATGTATGGAAACTGGATTTTTCATGGAGGAAAAGGAGGAGAGTGCACATTATTTTATATGGCTTCAATGTGTCATATGTGTAGAGGGGATCTTTAAAGCCCATTAGAAAGTGCATTATTTATTTATAACATTAAATATTCATGACTAAATAAGCTACCATCAAAATTCAATAACAGTATCTTTACTTATTATTTATTAAGAGTTTAACACTCTCTTTCCTCAGGACTGTGTGGGTGCAGATTGATCACATATGATGACCGTCCTCGGTTTCTCATTCAGATGCTGCTGTGTCCTGATTGGTGCACAGTTTTTGACGTCACCTTTTTCCAACTTCAAACCATGGAAAGAAAAGAGAAAGAAAAGGAAAAACAGATACTTCAAATGTGAAATAACCACAACAGTTCAAACTTTATTAAATTAGTGTGCTCATGTGGAATCAGCTCACTCGAGCCGAATGAGAAAATACATTGTTTGGGCCCCTTTTACTTCTTTGGTCATTTGGGGACAGTGGAACAAGCTGTTTAAGCAACATTTGCATATATAACCCATCTCTTGGAGTCACTGGACAAATGTTTGGCTCTTTAGCTGTTAAATGATCTGCTTTGTTCACCAGCTAGTCTCTAACTGTCTCTGGTTTGTGTTTCGTGCTAGGCAGGTAGCGTGCAGTGGTTTTTCAGAACTTCTTCAGGGCAAACAGCTGCTGCTCTCAGTGGGACTGAACTGAAACAGTTAAGTTGTGGGCTGTGAAACCAAAACAATGAGCTGAAAGATAGTCACGTACACAGTAGAGCCGAGGGGAAGTGCAGAGTGGGGTTATAATTATATGGGACCCTTCCACAAAATGTAGACTTTTGATCAATTGTTACAATATTGCAGCTTTAATTTGTGATGTAGCTAATAGACCAGGCCACCTTCTTAAGAAAAAAATCCACTGTTTTGTCTTGTAAAAATACCTTTAAAGAAATCCTTTGTAATTTACTAACTCTAAAGGTATCACAGTAAGTCAAAAATGCTGTTCTAAAAGGGGACCAGACCCTGTCTCTTCTCCTTAAAGGGGAAAAAGAAGCCAAAGAACACCAAGAAATATTTCTGCTTTACAGACACACTTCATCACATGAAGTCAAGCTGTCACGATGCTTTTAGTGACATTCAATTGCTCACAGTCTCCACTGCATTCTCATTCAGGTAAACAACATTCAAGTCAGGTGGATTTACAAGTATATTTGTGAGGCCCTGCCAGCAAGGCTTCGAGAAGGTAAACATGAAGGTGACAGGTGACATTTCCAACAGCACTGTGACAAGTTTCATTTACATGTAGTTCAAAGTATAGAGCAGATGTAATTTCACACTGATTTGAGGGTCTGCTGTGGTGTTCCCGTCAGGCGTGTGTAGAGGTGCACACAGCGCCTCACCGCTAATGTAGCGGTAAATAAGAAGCCGGGTAGACTAAGACCTCCAGTCAGTAATCACCACCAGGCTAACACCAACCAAATCAATTGTGCTCTTGGAGAAAGCATTCATTTATGCCTTTTTACTTGAAAAGATCCTGCTTTATCTAACACACTGATAGAAGTGAACGTGGGAATACACACATCTAAAAACGGATGTCAGCCTAAGAAGCTGGTTAAACTGAATGGAGATGGACTTACTCTGTTCTAAATTTAGCTCCTTTCCCTCTTATGTGCCGACTGTCAAAGTTCTTTATGTTTCGGCAGAGACTGGTTTCTGCTCTGAGGCAGCAGAATGCACAATGTGCCGAACAGGTTATTTAGGGACAGCTGGACAGAAATGATGATTTTGAGGAGGCAGAAACCTGGAAATGATTGATGCAAACCAAGCTTAAATTTAGGGCTGCCCCAAATACCATTTTTGGGGCTTCATTTACCATGGCAACGGAAGAAGCTTCAAAGCTTCGAAGCATTCAGGTCAGACCTACTTAAAATTGTTAAAATTATCACATAATTGTCACAGCACGAAAACCGATGACATTTAGCCAAATGCGTATTCTAAAATGTACCTTTTGTCTTTTTCTCCTACTTCAAAAGATGAAAAACAGTCGTGGTTGTATTTGAGACACTTGAACAAAATAACACATTGAACAAAGTGCAAAAGGCTGCGCTGAAGTTGCCTGGCAGAATTTAGCTGCTAACTTTATTCTGGAAGGTTAAACGTGATGTTGACATCTGTGTTGCAGACGCTTCAGGGAAAGTAAGTGTTGCTGGAAGGTGCCTGATGATGTCATATGCTCATTTGCATATTAAATTGCTACATGACGTATCTTTGACTTAGAGAAGCCAGAGCGAATCAGCATTAAGTGCACCAATTTACTGGCAAATGGAGTCACTGCATGAGGAACACGTCTGCAATGGTTAGAAAGTAGACATATTACCTTCTTATCCAAACAGCACTTTGCTAGCTTTCTAGAGGGTCATTTTAAAGGTGCACTAATCAATATTTTTATGTTCACAATGGATTAAAAGGGCTATGTGTAATGTGAGAGAGGTCAATGACAATGATGAACCCACAGATAATTATCATCCAACACACTGTAGAGCTTTTTAGCACCTTTCAGCTCATTGTTTTGCTATGGCAGCCCACAGCTTTAATGATTGGTTCAAGTGAAACCATGCCGCTATGTTCAGCAAAAAGCTCCGATAAACTCACTGTGATGAACCAAGAGTGAGCAGAATGGTACATTTAGTAGCTAAAGAGCCAGATATTTCCTTCAGGAGTTAGTTTGAGGGTAAAACGGAGGTACAAGAGAGATTTACATTCATCAGGTGGACACAAACACAGCTCCAAATAAATTTTAATGTTGCTCAGAGTCTGACAGATAGACAGCTCTTTAATAATGCGTGCAGCATCTTTATAAGGTGTTGCTATGTAAGTGTTTACAGCTTGCTCCAGCGCTTCAGAAAATGAATTAATACTGCTTTTAAGATTATGTTTTTCACACACGAGTATGAGCACAATGTGTACATAAAAACAGCATTGAAAAAAGAACCCCTCCAGATGCTTAACCTTGTAACATGCTAAGGGACGCACCCATCAGAGATGATGTCTGGAACCACAGGAAAGTGGTTTTGTACAGATGAGAGAGCATCAGAAGGAGATAGACAAAGGAAAGGGAGATGAATATAAATAGACTTTACTGTCCGAGTGAATCCTCTTTAATTTGAAGTGTAGCGGAGAGTCAAAAGTCAGAAATAAAGGCAAATTTTAGAGAGAAATTCACCAAAGATAGAAGATACAACAATGAGGACAGAATTATAAAATATCTGAATTAACATGAGACCTATTCATGGAAAACTGTTTGTCTTTCAGTGAGCTATGGATTCAGAGCCTCAGAATAATTTACTCCACACTGCACAAGTCAACAATTGCTTAAGAAAGCTTTCCCTGTTTGTACATTCATTACTGTATCAGTGCAGATGGAAAGTCGGGCAGACACAAGGGAATAATGGTAAAGTGTGGACAGGGTGTATATAAAATTATATGTATATATACATTCTCTGAGGAAATAAAGAGGAGGCAAGAGAATGTGGCATTGAGGGAAACATTGAGGGATGAAATATTTTCTCACTTCCAGCAAACTACAAGAGAGTTATGAGGAGTCTGCCAATGCAGCAAACAGCTGGCCTCATTTGCATAATACCCATCAGGCTTCTCTTTCCCTCAGGCAGCCTGTCAACTCACGACCGAGACATACATGCAGATACACACTAACGACACCACCAGTCACTGTATCAGTACCTATGTATTTATAGGCACCGCGTCCCTTCTAGAAACTTGGAGTGGTGATACCGCACCAGTCGTGTGAACTCAAGGCTCCTCTGTGAAAGCTTTTTAATGCTTTAATTTATTTGATTTTCATAAAGCAGACTAATTGCCTCTGCAGAGAGAGGGAGATGAAACGATTTAGCTTTTATGCTGATAATAAAAGGATCATAAAATCGTCGTCTAGAAACAAAGAGTACAGTCCAATGAATCATACTACTCTTGAGTGGCTGCAGTAAGACAGAGAAGAGGGTGCTTGGGGAGAAATATACTTTAGCCAAATAGCAGAGGGGAGGTCTCCCATCAGCAAGGTGCTGCTGGGGTGTCATTGCAGTAATACCTGCCAAGTGATAAGAAAGATCACAGAGCGCAGCCTGGGCTAGGCTGGCCTCTGTTTAACAGCTAAGATCATCTTGATGTTTGGGGCAGGGTGATCTGGAGATGGCAGTGCTCTGTGATAATGAAGAGTTGATGTTTGATCACGTTATGTGACGAGGTACGAGCAGCAAGAGAGCGAATAGCGTGTCGGCATCAGACATAGCATTGCTGACAAAATCAAAAGTACTTTGCTACATTTCTCTTTATGTTCGCTTTCTCCTAAGAGAGAGCAAACACACACACACACACACACACACACACACACACACACACACACACACACACACACGGAGGATGGTGGTTTGCTGATTGCAGTTGCCACAGAGCAGTTACTTATCAAGTGATGCTGCTTATAACAGGCAGAATATGATTTCTGATGAACTGTTTACCCTGAGAATCTGTTGACTGGATTAGCTGCAGTAATCAGCAGCTTGCTCCTCAGTAAAGCCTCTTCATACCATCTGAATTGGACATTTTTCAAGAGGCTGGTCAGATGAAACTGCTGTTATTTAAAAATTTCCAGCCACACAACACTGGTGGATCTGAGGTCTGCGGTTTGAGTAGAGGGCAGGGCCGAGCGCCCCACATGCAATGGCTCCCAGTGATCGCTGACTGGGGGGGTCACAGCAGTCAATCTCTGCACTTTAACTGCAGCTTCCACATGGTCTGCTGGAGTGATTTGAGGGCTTAGTGTGCCAGCAGTAGCATGTACCTGATGTCATGGGTTCACGCAGTCAAGTCTTTAATTCACAGTGTAAAGCTTGAGTCTGTGACATTTCAGTGAAAGAATTTTAAGCAGGTTGAAGCATTCAGATGCTTCACAATGAAAGTAACACATTCACAATCTTACTTAAAGGTCTTATATGTTTGAATTGGCGACAAATTTGGGGCAGCAATTCCCCAGGAAGTTGATGTGTCCACTGCTATCTGAAGAGACAGTCCTGTGCTGTTCTAACCGGTCTGAACCTGAACCACATACCAAGAAACAGCTGATTTACTAAACATTTGAACGCTGTCAGTAACATTACAGAATTTCCTACTTATATAAGCTATTGCTAAATAGCCATCATTAGCATTAACAGCTATTTACGTACCAGTCAAGAAGACGTTTTGCGAGTTAGACGCAATCCCTTCACTTGACAAGGACTGTCGTCAGTGGTGAAAAGCAACATATATATTAACCGCGGTCTTGCTTACAAAGTGGTACAAAGTCGAATTTATGAGACAGGAGTGGCCGGGGCTAGCTGGTTAGCATGCTACTTTAGTAGATATCTCTGCAAAACGATACATAGACATCTTTGACATAACGTCAGAACTGCTGTTTCTTCACACTCTGTTGATAACTGCAGTTAACTTTTGACATAGCTCTTTATGAAGTTTATACATTGACAAAGTATATGACTGAATTAGTATTAGTTGACTTGAATGTGTAAGCAGCATTTTGTTATTGCAGCAAGTTGAGCTAATTTTAACATTTTTATATAGTGTTAGGTATTTTCGCTTTAAATTAGTTACATAAGGATTCACCCCTGTACAGTCATGAACAGGGAAATAAGCTATAGAGACCAAAAGGCTGTAAACGTTTATTTCTTCTGTAAAATTGGACATTTTAACATGGGAGTCTCTGGGGATTGACTTGCGTTTGGAGCCACCCTCAAGTGGCCATTCAAGGAACTGCACTTTGACACTTCTGCGTTGGTGTTTTCAGTCCCAGATGAGTCGCTTGGTCCTTCACTACGATCATTATCACACCCTGCTGGTTCTGCACCTTCATAGACGTGTGGACTTTTCAGATCTAGACAAAGCGAACTGTGACGGCGACACGCTACTCTCTAGTGGATCGGTGGGTATATTACATGCTTTGGTGAAATACTGGGCTGGTCTCAGTCATACAGCTACACTTTCAGGAAATGTAATTTTATTTTTTTTTTCTGGCCCTTGCTGCTCATTATATCCCACTATATTATCTCTTCTGATCTTGCGGGGGCTTTCAGTTGTGGAAGTACATTCATTCTTTTGTATGCCCCACATGGTGCCAAGTAAAGTGGACTGCCCGCTTTCCTCTAAAAAATAACTTTTTTCTATTGTTCCACTGGTAAGTCTATGTTCTGTATCTTATTCTCATGAGGATGTAGCCTACTTCACATAATACTTCACAGAACCTCGTGTCTGACTGGAATTCTTGATGTAATTTAATAAAAGAGGGGTGTCATTTTATAGGATCATTCCTCAAGATTCCAGATTATTTCCTAATTCAAATGTCTTTAATGTTGTCCTGAACACATTGCTGATATGTGATTCATAGTGACATGCTGCACTGTTTTAATGCAATAATATTAATTTCACAGCATGTTCAGGTAATAAAACATCCTGTTAATACTTACACATCTTGACTAGTAAAATATAATAAATTACTATGCAACTTCATTTTAGACAATAAAAAACTGGTCTGACTATTCCATAGCAGCTTATGTCTGGTGCCCATAAAAATATGGCAATAAAAATCTTTATTGCTCTTGGCATTACGGAACAATACATGGAGAACCCCTACTGCTACCTCTTTAGTATTATTCATTAGGTTCTGATACAGGCCAGTGGCTGCTCCTAACTTTGTGTATGTGTTTGCGTGTGTGTGTTTGTGTGTGTTTGTGTGTGGTAAGGCCTTTTAATAAAAAAATGCCCCGCTGGGCTCTGCGTTGCCAGTTTGCCAATCAGAGCATAGCCCTGATATGCAAATCACACACACGAGCGCGCGCACACACACACGCGCGGACGTAAACACAGTGGGAGAAGGAGTGTTTTGATCTACCAGGGCCATTACAGACATTTTAAAATCCTATGAATATAAAAAAGAGAGAGAGGGAGAAGGATGGAAGTGAGAGGCGGAAAATGAGAGAGATGGGTGAGAGAGCATCGGAGATGGAGAGCGGGGAAGAGAGAGGTTGCAGAGATATGACTGGGGAGGAAAGTGAGAGGAAACAACGTTTTCTGTTCTTTTTCTGTTTATTATTAAGTTCTAGGGGAGACTGAACGGCAGAAAAAATCACAGAGATTACATGGAAGATAGCCGATTAAATGGCTTCCTCAGTCTTCTTTGCCAAATTCTTTGCATTTTTCAGGTTTATGTATTGTTCCTTGATATTAAGTCTGGAAGTGAGAGATGACCCTTGCCATGTTCGGCACGAAGCCGAGAGATTTATGGAAATGCTCTGTATCAATAAACATGAACCGTGATTGGCTGATTGAACAAGAGGCATCCCGCAATCAGAACAAATGCCTTGTCATTGTTAGTGGCGTGCACAGCCGGCTACACCACTGCTGATATAAATGGATGTTAATATAGATGGCAGAATCTTACAAACTCAGTCAAACAACCATGACTGATGGCTAACAAAACGGTGTTATTTGGTCTATGTGATAAATTATTAGACCACAGGCACCAAATTATCAGCCTGCAGAAAAACAGTTTGGTCTCGGACCCTTACTTTCCATTGAGGAGAGGGGAGGAGGAGAGGAGAGGCAGTTAATAGGGTGATTAGGGGGGAGGAGAGCTGCTGTTGAGAAAAAGACTTTGTGTTGGATTATTTTCTCCTCTTAGGAGCTTACAGAGAACCAGCCGGTGTTTTACACCTCAGCTCTTAACACCCCCAAATCCCCTGATTTAGACTTAAACTGCATTGAGAGGGAGGAGAGGAAGAAGGGAGGATGAGGAAGAGAGTGGGAACGACAGGAAAGTGGGGGAGATAACGAGAAAGAGTCAGGGGAAAAATAGAAGAGCAGGGCTGGGCTGCTGAGACAACAGAAGAAGAGTCGAGGAGGGAGATTAAGCGAGAGAAGTGTAAATTTACTGTTTATTTTGTCAAAGTAATTAGACATTTTCTCGCACACGGGAAATAATGTGCTTGGAATAAACAGACAAAAAGACAAAGAAAAAGCTTTGATTTTAATTGAATTTAGGTGTCCAGGTGAAAGAGGGACGTTCACTAAGTGAGAAATATATAATAGATCTAACCTTCGGGCGTTATTTCCGACTGATGAAGGGAAGAGTCGAGGCTTTGAATGACAAAAGCGTGCAGTGTGTGTTTGTGTGTCACAAGTTTGCTCACTTGTCATCCTGCGAGTGTGTCTGCACCACCGTGGTGTGAAATACTGCAGCAGTGCTTTTGGCTGCGGTGTAAACACACACAGCTTACCTGTGAAGTCACACGGGTCTCACCTCATTTTATAGCTCTGTGGTTGTCAGCGTCTGGGCTGAGGGCCAGCACTGGCACCTGTGATGGTGCTGAGATGTCTCTGCTGGGTAACCTGTGCAGATGTAGCTTATTCCTTAACACGCTTTATGGTACTTCTAGCAGACAGTGGAGGGAGACGGAGGAGGAGGAGCACAATAAAGATATCAATGTGGGACAAAGACTGTCCAAAAATATTCTGCAGTTTCTTTTTTTGTTTTTGCTTTTTAATGTACTGGTCTACTATGTGAGCATAAGGGCTGTTATTACTCAACTCTATTTATGTTCACGTGCTGCTATTTAAAGGGAGACCATGCACCTTTTTAAAGAATGAATGATGTAATCTGCTTACAAATGAAAAGCTGAACTCAGAAGCAACAAAACAAACTGTTGTTAAATGTAATGTGTTCAATAGTTTTGCTTCTGCAGCAGCAAAACCTACTGATGTGGTCTGGTGTGACCAGTGGCTAATGGTTAGCAAATGCTAGCAAACTTTAGATGGATATTGTTGTACAGCTGACATTACTGAGTCAGTTTGCTGACTTTCTTCTTTCCTTGTGCTACTGTTACATTATGCTTTTAACGTGTCACAGATAAAAATTCATTGATTTCATAACCAAATAAGAAGTAAACAGAAAGTTCCTGATCAGGAGATACCAAGTTAGCAAGATAGCAAGTTATGCACCTGTGGCCAAAGTACAGTGGTTGAGAACAATGGGCATCCTATGAAGAACTACTGGCAGCTTCAGGTGGGCGTGCGTTAGATTTGACGACAGAGAGAGAAGCGACTGTTTGTTCAAAAACAACAATGGTTGCTCCTAAAGAGGTTAGCGGAGATGTTACTGTAGCATCAGCTCTATCAGGACTGCAGAGTATTCTTTGAAGGAAGAGACAAAATGTCATATGGTTGGTTGATCTGAATGGTTGAAGTTTGCCCATGATAGACTGTGATAGACAGATGGTTCATCGTATCAGATGCCAAGTCTTTTTTGAAAGTGCCTGCCCATTTCCGAACTGTTTCCATGGACGACCTCCCACATGGTTCAGCGTAACAAACCATCTGGTGCATTACGGGTTAAACCTTTACTGCTTGTGGCCAGAGTTCTCTTCCTGGTAGACTAGCAGACTCATGATGTCGTCTTTTAAGAAACTGTCTCAGAGCCTTGAGAAATTCAAGGAAATTCAATGTGCCACAAAAAAAAATCAAAAAAAGTCTAAACCAAAGCTGCCAAAGAGCACAGCACTGGCTAACTCTTGATAAACCACAAGTAAATACTGATCTTGGGAAGATTGTCTTCCAGTTCTTCGCACCCTGTGAATGGAAGTAACCTCAAAGGACACTGAAACTTGGAAGTCTCATCCAATTGGATGAATTTAAGCTTTTGATTTTGAACATTTTTAGAGATGTGTGTGATTATCTCAGTTACTGTTTGTTTGTGACTGGCTGTGTTTTGCTCATCTCTGTGTCTCTGTGTTCTTGCTGTCCTCTGGTCTGTCTTCTCAATAAAAGTACTTGCGTTAATAAGCAATATATATTTAAACATGTATTGATCTCTATTAGCATTTCTACATGTTCATTTCAATTAGTGCTAATTTCGCAAGTTGAGCAAGGGGCTCCTTATTGATCAGCTGAAGACTAACAAGTCAGGTGTTAACCGGTTGCTTGTCAGCCACTTGCTAATGTGGAGTAGGATGTCTTCAACTGCTGAATTATCCTTTGAATTGTCCTGATTTAAACAAGCTTCTTTGTCTTTGTCTTCTGTTGGCGAGAACATACACTCAATTGAGGAATACACTAAATTAAAAGAAACTACTTTTGATAGGTGACTGGTGGCTAAATGCTAGGGTTAAGGTTAGAAACAAAAATTCGTATAAAATTATGGTGTGATTTTGTGGACGAAAGGCATCTATTTAGTCCTCTGGGAATATTGTATGTGTGTGCGTGGATAAACATACAAATGTATGGAGGAACACAGACACACACACACACACATCTGATGCCCTATTGTACTGCGGAGGACCCCTCCACCCTCCACCGGCCGTCCCCTCTCTCAAGAGGCACTTATTTAGTTGGTACACAGACGTCATGCTGAGAACCACACACAGGCAGACCACACACACAGCAAGCACAAACACACACACTCAAACACATCCTGCAAACAGAACAAATCAAATACACTCAACTTGAATTTTGCCTCTGCACATGCACACACACACACACACACACACACACACACACACACACACACACACATACACACACACACACACACACGCCTGTCAATCATTCTCTTGTTGTTCTCTAATTAAAACAGAGGTGCATGTGTGTGTGACTACATAAAGCTCCTTTCTTTCCATTAATGTAGCTGTGTGTGTATGTGTTGTGACTCTTTTTGAAAGGGGTTTTCTTTGTCTCTGAATGTGTGTGCATGAGGCAGAGAGCAAGAGAGTGTGTGAGGGTCTATGTAGGAGGTGTTCTGTTCGCAATTAATCACAGTAGTGAATCTCCCTCCCCTTGTCGTATAATATAGACGTCATCCACAGCAGTAACTCCTCAGTGCTGCCGTAAGTGCTTCAAGCAGTGTTGTTTGTCTTAGTAGCGTTTAATTAAACTTTCTTAATATTATTGTGCCGCACTTAAACCCATTGACTGCATTGACAGCTTTCTAAAGCGAGATAACACAACACCGTGGTTTAAAGTGACCCAACAACACACAAGCCTATTGGGTAAAAAACTGAATGCAGAATTCTATAGTTTCTTTGGAACTGAGCTATTCAGGAAATAGTGGGTCAAAGTGAAACAGGAACACCCAGGGTCTGTTCCAGACGTGAGAAAGCCTCATTCAAAATCACAATAATGCAAATGACTGGAAATCCAGTCTTGGAAAACCTCACTACTTCATGTGTGTGTTACTCTGTTACTCTGTATATCTAGCAAAGTAATACTGGACAAAAAGGCAAGCTATAAGACAGCAGAGAATTTATTTTATAAAGCACATTTTATTATTCAACTAGAAATTGCAGTCCAGCCATGGTTAGTTATCTACATGAGTTATTTAAACATACTTGACCTTCCAACTTCAGACTAACAGGTCTTGAAAAGAGGGAGATTTGTCTCTTTTTTTTTAGCCATAATGGCATAAAAAGTAAGCTAATTACCTTGCTAACATGTATACTAAATAAAAATCTATTTCTATTAAACATGGGAAGTTTGGAAATGACACGCAGCAGCCAGTTGTGTGGTGACATTGTGAAAAGTCCATATAACAGCAAGCAGAGAGGGATCCTGAAGTGGATGGTTTCCCTTGTGACAGATGTGAAGTATGTTTCAGGGAAGAGCAGCCAGAAAAGATGCTGCGATGGGGTGAAAGTGAGCTGGAAAGTCTCGTCTTGGCACGCTTGATGGTGTGCTAGGTGAAAAAAAAATGACTCAGTGGAAGGTCAGTGCCAGTTATTGTTGCTGAGGAGATGATGTGCTGTAGTTCAAATCAATGTGTGGAAAAGAGAAGAAAAATTTCAGCTGTGCTGAAAATGCAAGGGATTGAGCATATAATTTGCAAAAAAGCAACATCTGCTTATTAAATCAAGAACAAAGAAGAGACTGGGTTTTAAGTGGGAAGTTAATAATGACCACCAGATTTTGTTCCTTTGAATGGAAACATAGCATTTTAGTTAGCAGCTTTTTAATTGTGTAGAAAACTTTGACTAATTTTAGTGGCACATCTGCAGTAGACGGATGACTCTGGGCCGTGCTAATACAGATTGAAGCGTTTAGCTTGGCTAACCGGCTCTAGGATGTGATCCATCAGAAAACAAGGCTAATGTTTTCAGCTAAACCACTCCTGGTGCAATTATATGGTCCACTGGCATTGATCATAGCTCCTCTTCTTCAATCTATTCTCCTCTATCCCTCTCTCGCCCCCTTTAATGGCTAAGTCAGTGTTAAATGTTTGATAAATGAGTTTTGAGACCGCTTTCCCATGGATTTATTAAAATTCTATAACAACCCTCTTTTCAGAGTGGGTGCATGTGTGCTTGAGAAAGAAAGCGATGGGAAATGCAGACTATTAGATATTGTGTGTGTGTGTGTGTGTGTGTGTGTGTGTGTGTGTGTGTGTGTGTGTGTGTGTGTGTGTGTGTGTGTGTACGTGTGTGTGTGTGAATATCAAATACTCTGAACAGGCTTGGCTGTTTTTCTCAGACACACAGAGATATCACAGTGCTGTTGCTAACATGTCAGCAAACAGTTGCCTATTTTCACATCCAGCAGACTCAGAGCATCACTGGAATTTAGTTTTGGTCTCTAATGCCTGAGAAATATGCCTGGTTGCTCAGCTGTTTCCGAGGTGTTCAGGTGTTTCTTCACACACTAACTGCTCACTCTGTCTTTCTGCCATTTGGTGCTGAGCAGGTAGCATAGAGTGGGTTTATTGAAGGTTTTGGCTGCACACAGCTGCCTGCTGCTGCTTGAAACATTGTTTATGTGAGAGGCAAGACTAAACCGGATAGTAAATGTGGTGTAAAACCATAACAGAGTTTATAACTTGGCTCAGCTGGACAAATGTGTGTGTAGAAAAGAAAAGAAAAGAAAAGAAAAGAAAAGAAAAGAAAAGAAAAGAAAAGAAAAGGAGGAATATGAAGCATCATACTATGCCAGAAGAGAGAAAAACATCCACACATGCAACTTAGTTTGAACTTAAAATGACCCTCTTTTAAACTGCCACAATCTCAATCTGCTGCTCCGAAGAAAATCATTAGATATACACAAGAAGACACACACACACACACACACACACACACCACACACACACACACACACACACACACACACACACACACCCTAACGCATGCACATGCTAGCGGAAGGCCAATTAGAGCAGGGTGAAAACGACAGGCTTTTTTGAAGCAATGTTTCAATGACGACATTTAATTGGATGGTAAATCAACTCCTTATCTGCCTCTCCACAGCTTGGTGTGGGGAGAATGAGATGGAGAAAGAGAGGGAGAGGAACGGAGGGAGAGAAAAGGAGTGAGATGGAAGAGAAAAGGGGGGATTGAGAGGAAGAGGAGGGACAGTGAGTGAGCAAAGAGACGAAGAGAGGGGGAACTGGTGCACGTGCATGTCTTTGCACAGGAGTATAATGTAACCTTGTCAGTCACTTATGCTTGAGTGGCAACTCTGGAACTTCATAGTGGCCCCAGCTGATAGGATGCAGTTACTTTAGAGGACAGCAACAGACCAGAACGCCATGACGGATGTGCATCAAAAACAAACCGACAACTCAAATCAGCATAATAAATAATGAGGCTTTTCCCCAACACAACCGACAGTCCCAGCTCATTCCTCTGTTAAAGTAATACTAGAAGTCACAGTAGCAGACCAGTATTATCAGTCAACACACCTTTTTCACGTCTCTAAAATATCCTATATCTGTGCCATCTCTGTAACACCTCCATTTTTGAAAATCTTATCTGTTAAAAAAAAAAAAATCTTAGCCAATTCATCAAATCAATAGCAATATAAGTATTGGTTTCAAGGATTTTGTGCCGCCCAGGCTCAGCTTTCCCTTGCAGGCTGGAAAAGTAGCTGTAGTAAGTTACAACAGCAGCCAGATTAAATCCATGTTCGTTATGTTAGTTCATTGGATTGCAATAGTGGCGAGAAGAAAAGAGCTACAAATAGAAAGTTTTCAGATCGCGCCTGGAGCACAATCCTTTTCCTGTTTGCTCGTCCTCACGCTCATTGTGTCCAACTCAATTATAGTGTCAAGAAGATATTGTTGAATACGGTTCTTACATGAGAGCTTCAAGGAAGGCGGCAAACACACACACACACACACACACACACACACACACACACACACACACACACACACACACACACACACACACACAGCTTTGACCACCAGCACCAAGTGTCAACACTGCCAACAAAACACACAACAGCATTACATGATGCGGCAGCACTACGGTGTGTGCACTGAGCGAGTCAGACGGAGGGATGGAGTGATGGAATGTGAGAGAGAGAGATAGGAAAAAAATGTGTCTTATATCTTCAACATTGGAGTAACAACTAGTACTGTGACTATAAAAACCACTTCAGTGACAAAGCGCCACAAAAAAACCTGCAATACAAGCCGAAAAACCAGCTGACTTTCTACTTGAGAAGTGTCAAGACGCAGAGTGTGTAAAAAGGCCACATGAGGTGAAAGACGTACTCGACAATCTTTAGATTATGAGGCAGGCTCGTACACAAACATGCACACATATCAGTGTACACGCTGAGTCACACACAGCAGCTGCTGAACCAACATACACACACACGCGCGCGCAGTCTCCTCTGAGGGTAGTGCTTGTGATCTATCTAGCATGCTGGTAATCCCGGTGATGGCGGTCACTCCAGCTCTGTAAACAGCTGAAATATGGATGATAAAAGGAGCAGATGAAACTGAATAAACGAGAAGCCTGTGGACAAAAAATCCTTGAAGATTTTCCAAACCCTGTTGGGCCTCAGTCTGATCCGTACATGACTCAAAACTTCAATCGAGCCAACTCGATGATTGACAGTTTTCACTTGACTTTGACATTTTTGGTGATGGCAAAGCAACAGTTTTCCTCTGTGGCCCATATTGGTCTCTCTGGTGTGCTGGAGGGCCGTGCTAAGAGATTCGGTTCAGTTACTCTGTGTAATTTCGCCGACAAAGTAAACCTTTTCCTCATCTCCCTGAGAAAATAGTTCTAAAATAAAACAGAAATGGGAGAGGATGAGTTAATTGCTCTCAGTGGACAGTGAGGAGAACGTGTTTACATTCATCAGGCTCGAGATTTCATTCTGTTTGACTTTGTCTTTGCATATCTTTCCATTTCTTTGCTCATTATCCTCTGTCATTCTCTCTTTGTGTTTCTTTTTTTCTAGCTTTCATCTGTCCTCACTGCCAATCTCCAAGTCAAATTTCACTACCTCTATGTTACTGTAGATATGAATAGACTGTATGTCTTCTGGGGTGTTTTTATTAATTCCTATTCTGTCATCCCACGTGCTTTCACTGAGTCATTCATCTCCCTGTCTCTCTCTCTCTCTCTCTCACACACACACACACTCACACACACACACACGTACAGACAGACGAGCTTGTGTTTCTGCAGTCTCAAACACATTATTATAATTACATCTTAATGATTTTTAATTCCAGTACAAAGGAAACAAGATACTCTGGTGGATTTGAAACATGAAAAGACACAGTTATAGAAAAGGAAATCATCTGAATAGAATCACATTAAATGTGTTTGTTATGCAATTTTATTATGCTTGTCGAGTGTAAACTGGCTCCTCACTAATAAGACAAATGAATATAATGAGTGCTCATTCAGCCAATTAGGATGGAGTGTTGGGCCATAATTCATGTTATATTCATATCCATGTGTTACATATGTTACATGAGACTGACAGTTATCGCTATTCAAGCCTGTGTGTACCAACATTTAACAGGCCACTGATGCTTATCTCAACGGGGATTACAATGCTCTCAGTCAGATTGTTGTCTGCTCTCCACTCCATGATCACCATCATTTTCAACAAAGCTCTGCAATTAATTGAACACATTATCTAAAAAGCAGAGGCATTTTGAATACGTTTGCTATCTCCTGAAAAATTAAAATTGAACCAAAAGTCAAAGATTTCTCTGTGTTTTCACATTAAGTTCAAATAGTTTGAAAGCAAACTGGACAAACCACAAGATTTTATGACAGTAGGTATGATTTTAGCATCAATTTGAAACTTAAACTACTATTAAATCAATTGTTAAGCAAGTGATCCCATAAGTGATGGACAGAAATGGCAACATTTAATGGACAATTAATTGATAACTATGGTAACACATCACCACAAGAGTGGGGGGATGAAAAGGGAGAGAAAACAGCTACTCCATGTATTTTGGCAGTTCCTCACTGATGCTCATAATGAGCTCTTTGTGACACCAGAGAACATAGATACATACCTAATTTTCAGTAAAGTGCTGCATGACTTGCTGTCAGTCATCAAAGTTTGATTTCATCATGTGGGTAGTGTCGATGATGGAGGATGACTGTCGCCATAACTGTCAATGAATGAGCACCTGTCGATCCAGGTAACTTACAACTCTTGTTTGTAAGAAGTCACTATGAACAGAAAAGAGACCAGAATTAAAGGGCAACAACATATCTTTGAATTTTTCCCCACTCTGAACTAAAGGTGTGAAAGTGACCTGAGGCAAGAGTGAAGATAAGTTCCATTACCAGTTTCATTGCTCTTTATATGATGATTTAAAGCTACACTTTTTAGTTAAATTCCATTCCTCCCTCTCTGTGGATGAAAAACTGACAAAAGCAGACAAAGTTCTTTGTTCGCAAAGTAATGTTATACATAAGTGTGTGAGCGTGCATGCAACAGAAATGATTGTAACCCATACCAGTCCAGTAAAAAGGACCCTAAATGCCCATCCAAAGCATACCCAAAGTAAACTGATTAATACAATTTGTGAATATTCTTTGAAAATAGATGCTTGCAGGTGACAATATCTGGGACTTATTAGCTAGAAAACACACTGGGACCACAGCATGAAGCCTTACACTAGTCCAAGTTCAATAAGAAACTGATAGAAAGTGAATATTTTCATTTTTTCTCCCACGGTATGTCTAGGCGTCCTCCAAAAATAGGCAATTTAGTATATAGTTGTCTGCATAAATATCTATATTTCTATTCTAAATTATGGCAATCCATATTCACATTTGTTGTTTGCTGTTGGAACGGTAAGGCGTTCTAGCTTTAAAGTTAGTTGAAGCAGGCAGGCTAATATATGTGTATGTGTTTCACTGAATATGCCTTTAAGGACTATATCATTGAAACTGAGCGGGAAACACAGAGCCCCTGTTATGCACTAAAAATACATAGAAGAAGTTGTGTTATGTCTGACAAATGTTTCCCCACTGCGGTAGAAAGTTTGGTGTCCTCTGACTCCATGCGAGCTCAGCACTTGTGCATGACATTGGATGTCATCCTCATCATTCCAGTGTGTATGTGTGTGCAGAGAGCTCAAACAATGAGTTGATCAACAAAAAAAAAACAACTGGCAATTATTTGTGTTTTCTCATCTCTGAGAAAATAATCAATGTATGAATCAATAATGGAATAGGTTAGTTGCAGCACTATCTGTGCCACTGTGTGGATATGGACTTCTGTGTGTTCCTGTATGTCCACATGTGTCTGCCTGTGACTGAGTGTAACTGCCTTGAGGTTGGTGTGTGTGTGCGTGTGTGTGTGTGTGTGTGAGAGAGAGAGGGAGAGACGTGTTCGTGTGTGTAGACGTCTATCTATCTGAGCAGCTATTTCAGAGAGAAAGGATTTCTGCCTCAGTAATTGCCTCGGCTATATTTTCCCCCCTGAATCCCCCCCCCACCCCCACTCCCTCCCACCCTCTTTCTCATTTTTCTTTGGTATCTATTTTCTCTCTGAATTGTGTCCTCTTTCCTCCTGCAAAGTTCCTGTCCGGCTCTCACTCATCGTTCCTTTCTCTTTCTCCATTTTTAGTCCTTGACATTCTGTCATCCCACCGTCTGATCAATTAGGGACACATAGTACATGTAGCCACTTGTCTATAAAAGTCCATTAAAGCCACTTTCTGATGTGGGAGCAGACTTCTATCTTTGTAATGACTCAATGCTGCGATGTTTATTTTAATACAAACAGTATGCCATCTGGTTTGGAGGTCCATACTCCAAACAGGAATCAGACACCCAAACCCTGGTAGTTTCAGCGTAATGCTCCAGTGAACTAAACACCACTGTGATGGACAGGGATGGCTAAAGTGAGGCAGAGAGAGACAGATGTATAGACGGATGGATAGCGACAGAAATAGACAGACTCAGCGAGCCTGAAATCATATGAGTGTTTCCATTTTTGTCTGTCAGCTGTGTTTATACTGAAGTGGGGAATCATGTTTAAATGTCCATGTTTGTGTCCATCGCGCACCTCATAGTGTGGACTCATTAGGGGAATGACGTGATGCCGCTCTGCATGGCCGGTACTCCACTATAGATTTACATTTGAGTGACTGTTATTTTGTCTACTCTCCAAACTAAACCTTCCACTGAGCCTGTAAAGACACTGTTTCATTAAGCCAATCCCCATGTGTCTGCTTCAATCTGAAGCGTTACAAACGTTGCCCATCTGTTTTATTTTGTCATACTGTTCAAATTTTGAAGTTTTGGTTGAAAGAAGCCTCAAATGTTTCGCTGGAAAGCCTTCATCCTCCCACTATGGTTTCCCGTTGACTCACTGTCTAATGAATATAATGTTGATGTAGACTAATGAGCTCATGTGAAAGCACAGCTCATGTCTAGAAAACATTCAGATGGATGTTTTGTTGTTGAGCTCAAGCAGGTTCGACTCTACCACACACACGCACGACCCAGCGAAGAATCACTTTTATTGTTCTGTTGTTTTTACAGTCAGTGATTTTAGGCTGAAGATGATGTCATCCTACTCATCATGGTTACAAAATTGTTCCTCTGTTCATGCTGGTGCTCTTAGTAATGGTGTGTCGCAGAGGTTATGGTGCTGTAATATACTAAACATGGGTTCTACGGTGAACCGCTCTCAGTCTCTCAGTCGTTCTCTGCTCCTCCAGCTCTTCCTCAGTCTCTTTCTTCTTTTTTAATGAGCCTGTTTGTTGGATTGATCTGAGATATGGCCCAGCAAACTGCTTTGTTTTGTTTTCAGTAACTTTATGGAAGCGATAATTTAGCAATGGACATTTATTCTTGCGTCTTGTAGGTTTAGGTTTACAAAATCTTATGTCTCCAGTAATAACGGTTTGTCTGTAATAATGCGGTGAAAAAAATGCTGCTGTGCGCCAAACTCGACCAAGCAGACAGCTGGAGCGGCCGACGTTCAAACCCGCTTGTGAAGCGAGGTTTAAAGTGTGTGAAGAACGCTTTATGTGTGGGGACAGTCCGGCCTCTGTCACCGCTTCATCCATACTTCCTGCATCATCTTTAACGACAGCGATATTGATTGTTGTTATTCTTCATGTCGAGCTCTCACTCCAAAACAGCAGCTCGTGAAGTCCGCCCATCTGTGGTTATTCAGATGTGTGTCACTTTAGCTTCTGTCTCTTGGTACAGAGCTGCTATCACGGTGTGACTAAAGTGTGGCCTTGGTAGAATTGTATACTTTGGCTCCAGCGTGTTTACTAACCTCTGAAATCCATCGTTGTCGACCACAGGAAACGGCCTGAAGTCTTCAGCTGTATATTCACTGATGCATCTTGTTATTTCTTCAGCTCTGGGCTGTTACAAGGAAGCGGAGCTCCAAATGCTTCTTTCAGGCTCCTTTGGCCTTTGGCCTGGCTGAAGCTTTGCTGTTTTTCAGGGTGGCGATGTGTCAGATGGTTTCTCATGTTTGATGTCTTTCCCATAGTGTAGTTTACCGTAGTCGGGCAGTATTTGCAGGTTGTTTAGCATTTGTCAGTTTCCTTTTTGCTGTTGTCAGTTCTTGAAATGAGAAAACCAAAATGCTGCCACACATCAGGTCAGAAACTCAATGGAGCATCCTCAATCTCTTTTTTTGTTATTGTCACGTTCATCTATAATGTTCTCGTTGGGTTTATTTTTCGCAGTGCTTGTCTTGTATGCAAAGGATGATGGGAGATCATCTTCTTGACTACTATGATTGCGCCTCTGCAGCTCAACCAAAAACAATACAATTTTTTTTTCTTTTTTTTAATGTGTTACACACTTGTCTAAATTGACTGTCCAGGCATCTGGTGTCACTAGTCCATATAACTCATGTCCAATAAGAAAGACTTTATTGACAAGGGCACATGTTAACACAGATTAGCAGCGTGCGGCCACTGAACTGGGAAATTCAATCAGAGTACTTGCATATATTTTAAGCTTAAACAGCTTGTTTCTTTCTCCTTAAATAAAGTTCACTCCCATGAATTGTGGAGCTGAATGGCCCAGTGGTTAACACGACACAGGCCAAACCACAGGCCTTTTATGGCTTTTTTGAATTTGAAAACTAAAACATGTCAGCTCTCTAAATGTCCCTTCATTACTTTTCTCTGGCCGCATGCACAAGCCAGTATTTATAAATCATACAAAGGGGAAATACCTCTCACCTGTCTGACCTTTTAGTTCCTTACACTGCACCAAGACCACTCTGGTCCTCTGTTCAGTCATTTCTGGTCATCAGCGGTAGGTCAGGGGTGACCACGCTTCCTCATGTGAGCCCCAGTCTGTGGAACAAACAGGCCCACCACATCACACCTGCCCCCTCTAATGCATTGTTCAAGCACAGCTAAAGGCCCCCCTCTTTCCTTTGGTTTTTGATTATACTTACATTAGTACGACTAAATGGGCTTTTTTTATAATGGTTGTTTTATTAGTTTTTACATTTCTCATTGATTTTAACGTAATCTCTTCTTGGGTATGTGCATGATTTTTGTTGTCCACTCTTGTTTTTGTGGTTGCCCAATCATAGCTTCACAAAACTAGCTTGGCCTCGCAGGTCTCTCAAACTATAGTAGAGTTTGTGAGGTAGTTTTTCTAACCTTTTTTTAAAAACCAAAAAAACAAGCAAAATTGTAAGAAAGAGTTTCAAATGGTTTGTTTATCTGCCCTAACGTTAGATGCAATTGAGAGAATGGACGGCTAACTAATTTACCACGTAACCGCGAGTAGTAGCCGATAGTTACTTGCAAGACCAATGAGCATGTTATTAAGTAACTAGGCAACATTAATTTGTGGGATTCCAGGTTACATTAAAATATAGCCCCTTTCATCATATTACATTAACTCTGTGGTTACGTTTTAGGCTGACATTAGCAGCCACGTCACCCCAACAGCAACATTAGGTCTACATTAGATAAAGTTATGATGCCAGACACGTAACAGTCACATATATTAAAAAACAGATCTTAAATTTCTCCTTGTCATACATGTAATACTGGGACTATCTAACTCCAGAATAGGATACAAGAATAATGTTTTATCAAGTGCAGCATGTCTTCTACATGTATCATCAACTGGTGAAGATGCAGATTTTTAGCCTCCGCCTTTTACCTAAAATTCTCTACGTATGTAGCCAATGAGTGAATATTTATATTTTAACCTTTCGACAAGGTTTTAGTTTCTAGTTTCTAGTTAGCTAGATGCAGCTAGTACAATGTGCTAGTTACAGCTGTCATTTCAACCAAAATCAGCAGGCACCATCTATGATTCATCTGCTTTTGCCAACGTCTGCCTGAACTCACAGACCCATTGTTTCAAAAATGATTAAGAACTTAGCTATCAGTTAAACAGTATGCATTCATCACGCAAGTTTGCCAGGTGGAAGTGGGCTGTAGCGAATGGTAAGTTATGACCGGTGTGAATGAATACGCGTCACTTTTTCATTGCTCAGTTCTCTGGTTTGCTCTTTCACATGTAATGTAATGGTGCTATGAATAGTCTTCAAGTCAGTCTCTCTCTTCTCTTTGTTTTCTCCAGGTCAGCCTTCCAAATGACTCCAGCTGTGTTGAAGAGATTCTGCGGGTATGTTGCTCGGGTACACACAAAGCACACACACACACACACACACACACACACACACACACACACACACACGGAGTAATTGCACTGATTATCAGCTGTTTTCTGTTTGCTCACAAAGACCTTCGTCTCTCTCCTGAGAGCCTGGTTTTAAGGAAAAAAGGACAGGAGGAGGAGGAGGAGGAGGAGGAGGAGGAGGAGGAGGGAGTGAAAGGCAGAGGGAGAGAAAAGAAGATCTGTTGGCTCAGGTCAATGATTATACAAGTTTTTGTTTTTGCAGGATGACTTCATGCAGAAATCTTTTCCACGATTTTTTCCTCTCCTTTGCCCTCCTTTCATCCCTCTCTCTCTGCCCTACTCTTTTCCTATCTGCATGTCATCAGAATTACATCAAGCAGACCCATTTTTTCCACAATTTCCCCTCTCTCCTGTCCTGTCCTGTCCTCTCCTGTCTTTTTGTTTTGTTACTGAGTTCCTTCAGACTGATGTCAAAACAGAAGTGTTTTCCCACAGACCTTCTCGCCAGTCAGAAGACTTGCAGCTGCAAAGACAAAGACCTTCTCTGACTGCTTTATGTCAAGTTATCTCTTTCTCTCCTCACTCTGTCTGCCCCTCTGTATTTGTCTCCATCTCTTCCCTCTCCTTTGTCAAATCACTCACTGGGCAAGCTCTCTCCTTCTCTCCCTATCTGTCTCCTCTCTTCATTCCTCTCTGCTCTCTGTCATTCACCTCACTCTCCCTTTCACAAATCAATACGCTGGCCAACAGGCTGTGTGACAGATAGTGTGCTGTGAGCTGCATGAAAAGCCTTTGTCAATAATATCGGTGCACTATTGAATTCGGTCTGTGGTTTTTAGCCGTGTCAAGTGGAAAGATCAGGGAGTTCAGAATGTGAGGTGAGGTGAATCGGAGCGGAGGCCTGCGGTTCATTTTTCCCATTCTGTGACGGCACAGCTACAAGCTGGTTGTCACAGAAACATTGTTGTTTTGGATGTTTTCACAATTCAAGGTAACAGTGTCTATCAGAGATATTGTGTACAGAAATAAAACAGACTTCAAACCGACATCTTTCAAACCCTTAAAAGAGTAAGTATATGGACCACCTTATGATACAAGAAACCACCTTTGTCTCTTATACATATAAGCATATTTAGCTAATCACAAACAAAATGTGTCCGAACAATAAAGACAGACATTTAGCAATCCCCAGATAAGTGAAACTTCGCCTCCACAGTGTCTATTGTTTTCTATATCAGTACACACAGATGGACAAATGTGGCCTCTCACCAAAAGAAAATAAGACTGTGGTCCTGATAAACTTTTTATGGACACCCCCTAACCAATCAGAAATGATGAAAAAAAAATCTTTACTCAGAATCTTTGAATTTATCTCTTTGAATTCATGATTTTTGAGTCTTAGGAAGAAAGTGATTGAAAAAAATCATGTAAAAAACCCCTTTTTTCTCTCCTTTTTTTTGTCCACTGGATGCATTACGTTAACGTAACGTAACGTTTAGGCCACAGCTCCGTCTCATCTCCATCACAGTTCCAATGTGCGCTGGAAGCCTGCCAGAAGATTTCTCTTCTGCTCTTCAGCAGACACATTTTCAACATTGTTTTCAGTTGTTATTTTCATGTGAATGACAAACATACTGTCCTGAATATACAGTTGTAGCTCATTGTTCAACTTGGTAATACTCTGTGGATATACTTTACCACCAAGAAAAAATTAGTTTTGCTACATGTACACAAAGTCAGAAACAAATGAAAAGCATTGGCAAATATGAGGGCAGGCTGCTTTGGCAGAAAATAGACCCAGTGTGTAAAGACAGTGGAAGAAACATGGGAGAGACGATCCAACCATGTGTCCAGTGGACACTGAGGGTAAATGTACATTTTGTGTGTTTGTGTTAAGATGTAATTATGGATAATACAACTAGTAGAAAATAATTGCAAAATCACAGTGACATGGGTCTGTATTAATGTGTGTGTGTGTGTGTGTGTGTGTGTGTGTGTGTGTGTGTGTGTGTGTGTGTGTGTGTGTGTGAAAGGCTGACAGAGTTATTTCAGTCATTTCTAGACACACACACACACACACACACACACACACACACACACACACACACACACACATATATTTAAATATATGCACACACACACATACACACACACACACTACCATCAGGAGTGCCGTCTGTCAAAACACAGAAACTCCTCGAGGAGGGACATGATGATGTCAGAGAAGAGTTGCCTAGCAACACACCATATGTCGTCAGGCCAAGTGTGTTACAATTGCAGAGAGGGAAGGTACACACCTTCAAGAAGAGTAGACTCATGCCCAGGAATCTTTGAAAATGTTACACAGCTCATTTCTACACACACTCTTCTCACCCACGCACACACGGAAACATGAGTCATCTGATGAATGTGAGTCATCACTCCAGAGGGGGCGAAGAGACGCATGATGGGAAGTTGTGATGTCAGTGACCTTTCCAGCCCTCTGACCTAGTGACCTGCTGTAAATGTGTGTGTGTGTGTGTGTGTGTGTGTGTGTGTGTGTGTGTGTGTGTGTGTGTGTGTGTGTGTGTGTGTGTGTGTGAGTGAAATGTAGCATCTATTAAATGATACATACACAATATACAACAATATCCTACAGTTTACAAAGAATCTTACTTTCAGGTAAGTGTGAGTGTATGTGTGAGAGAGGGAGAGAGAGAGAGAGAGAGAGAGAGAGAGAGAGAGAGAGAGAGAGAGAGAGAGAGAGAGAGAAATGAGAGTGTGCTTGCATGGAAAAATTAGCTGGTGAGCAGATAACAGATTTTGCAGCTGATACACACACACACACACACACACACACACACACACACACACACACACACACACACACACACACACACACACACACCTTGTTGTAATTGAAGCTTTTACATACATTGAGACCAGATTCAACTGTGTGATTAGAAAAGCTGAAGGGGGGTGTTGCTGCTCTGCTGCTGCCGCTGATGTGCTGCTTAGCTGTAATGCAGCCGACTGGAGTCAGCTTTTATTTTGGTAATTCAACAACTCTGCACTTAGTTCACTCTCAGTACACTGATCCCTGGTGTGCCACCAACTCCCCATGCTACTCTCAGTTTATACTCTAAGTTATATTAAAGTCGTTTCTGACGGGGGACGCTTCAGCACAACCTTGATTGAATGCTGACTCCACTCCTTTGCATCAAAGATGTTGCATAAGCAGTCCCTTTGCTCAAATTTGCTCAACTTTAGTCATTATTGCTGCTCAGACGATGCTTTCCTCAGAGCGCAAACTTATATTTATCGTGAGTTGTCGGCTGTTTTGTTTGGACTGGTGCCAAAAATGCTAAAATACCAAATTATTTGAATAATAACTATGCAAATGTGTTTGTGTTTTGTGTATTCAGGAGATGACGCATTCCTGGCCTCCTCCTCTCACGGCCATACACACTCCTGGGAAGGCTGATCAGACCAAGTTCCCCATCCCAAACAAGGTTAGTGTGAAAAGGCTCTGATTCACCAAAGTAAAAGCTATACTCACATTAAGGCTTAAAAGTGCAAATTAATCAAGAATTACAAGCCTGGTAATGTATTTTGTTAGAGTGGTGCTCTGACTACATCCTTTTCCTTTATTTGTGTATGAGTCAGTGAGTGGTGGAAAAAGATGTGACACAGTTGAAAAACCTTCACTTAAACTCCTACACTTACTGGTGGCTCATCACAAAACTAACTGCAGTCTGTCACTGAGACTCTTCAGTCTGCTAATTAGATGTGATTCATAAATTCACTGCGGCAGTGATTGCTGTGATTGAATCAGATTACTGTTGCCTCATCCTGCACAGTGGCACAACTGACAGCCAATGAAATTAAAATCTCAATGAAATATTGCATGTTTAATTCACTTCCTGTGAGGAAGTGGACATGAAGAGAGCCTCTCCTTCTCTGCAGAAGTCCGTACTGTTGCTAGTAATATTTTTTATATTAAATGTTTGGGTACCACTTCCCAACAACGCAACTTCTATAAATGCTTTTTTAAGTTGTACTCAGTGATTTTTCTAATGGTTAGTTAATCTAATGCTTTATAGTTACTTATTATAAGAACATGTTTTGGGTTGCTACGTTGAGAAATTCCTCTTTGGTTGGTGTTAATCCTCCTCCAAAGCCCCTTTATTAACAAATGATTAGCATTAACATTTAACAGTTTATTAACATTTACAATTGTATTATAAGTTTACTACAATTACAGATGATGCTCTGACTTTTGTTGTTAAATTATTGTAATAGAAGAAACCGCGGTCCCTTATTGGTAATGACATTTGTAATTGCAGACTTGATGGATTATTGCAAACTATTCAAAAAAATTTTTTTCACAACCTGGCAATCCAAAAATTGGTCACATTAATGGCTTACAGTGATATATAAATCATTAGTAAATGACTTCTCTCATAAAGAATTAGAAAAAAAAAAAACCTTTACAAGGCCAGGTTGCACCAAAAAATGCCACAAGAAAATTCAGCCACAAAGCTTTGCAAAAGATTTGGTTGTTGAAGGTTGTTTAGTGAATTAGCTGGCAAGCTAACCGCTAACAGCTAACAAGCTGGTAACGTACTAACTAGTGCCTGTTCTAGTTAGCATGTTGCCCAGACAGTTAGCTCCCAGCTAACTGTCAGTTACAAGCTTGCTAGCTTGTTCACTAGCAGCACAATAAGTTCACGCATTTTATTCCAAAAACATATTTCTATAATCCACTCCTGTCTCATATCCATGCCCCTTTTGTGGAGCAGCTTTAATTGAAGTGGATGGTGCAACACAGCTAATAGCTTTCTTCATTTTAAACTCTCCTGTGCTTCATTACTTTAGAGGCCAGCATTGTCAGGATACAATCCACTGATTTCACTGAAATATATGATTTTAAATGCTGGTGTGACCAGGTCTGCAGAAGAAGGATGGCTTATTAGAAAGATGTTCCAATGTTTGTTTGGCGTCTCTCAATCATCTCTTAAAAAAACGTAAATAAATAAAAAATCAACCCACATCAGGCTCAAGAAAGCTTTTCCATTTTCTATTTTAAAAACTTGATGTCTGGCCACTGTTTCCTTTTTACCTTAGAAAGCACCTCTGATTGACAACAAACAAGAGAAAAATAAGTGTGTTTTTTTTTTAACACGAGCACTGATAACAGCCGTGGCTAAACACTCAAAGAAAGGATTGTCACTTACAGAAAGCCAAACTTCAACAGAAATATCGAGGCAGTGACATTGTAGCATCGCCCACACTGTTTGTTTGACAGGTGATGTTGGAGAAGTGAAGTGCAGAAATGTGACAATAGTAATCAACAAAGACTGAGACACAATAAAAGCGGGGACTAAAGAATCGCCACTTCAGAAGATGGATGTTGGAAAAGTTTCCCCCGCTCCTACAAAAATGCTTTATGACACCTTGCATTGTAAACAGTGGGAATATTTGTCACATTAAAACCAACCTAAATGTTATTTTCAACATTTATTTCAGAAATGGAGTAATATTCTGACTGAAACAGCAGGCGTATTTTTTTCCACTTCCAGAGTGCTTTTATGAATCACTTTTAATGTGCAAAACATCAGATTGGTGGTGATGTCAAAAGAAACAGCAACGTAGACACGGAGGCAGTGAATCTGGCCCACTAGTTAATGAATTAGGAAAGACTGCTGTGGCGCTTTCAGCCCCCAGCGTCACACTAATCCTGCCAGAGAGTTTTTAAGAATGAGGTGGAGCGACGACGCGGGGAGATGAGAGGATCTGAATTCTGTGTAATGGCATCGTTGGGCTTCTGTGAAATCAATAATGACATCTGTTGGTTTATTCATTCAACTCATCGCCCTCTGGCTTTTTCTCTCCCTCTCTCTAGGAGTCACAGCATGTGACCTCGGGCTACAACTCCCAGAGTAAGTTTCCCAGCATCAACACTCACCTACCAGCTCTATGATAATTAACACTGGTGAGGCCATAAATACCACCCAGAAGAAATGTGAAAAAAGCAGCTGATGTTCAAATGAATTCATTGCCACGGGAGCACGATAGTCTGAAAAGCTTTGCTTTCATCTTTCTGTGTTCATCTAAACTAGTAATCAGATAAACAGGATTGCACTCACGCAGCTCAGCTGGTTTGACTGATTGTGGAGATGTTTTTTTTTTTATTGTTAATAGCAGCAAGGATGCACAGATATAGGACCACAAATGTGTCCCTCAGTATTTAGATATGGATGCTGAAATACACCACAGTGTGATCTGCTGCCATTCATGGACGACTACGCATTTGCATTATGTATTACCAAGCTCACACTCAAGTGGTGAGTGGAGAGTGTGGACTGTTTATCAGGTGCTTGTTTTTGAACTGACAGCATCCAGATAGAAGTGGGCAATATAGATAAAATGTTCAGTTCTACAATGCAATTCATGTTGCAAGATGTTGATGCATTAAGGACACGATGTGATAATTGAGCTACCTCTGCAAAAGTGATTTAAAAATGATTGGAGCTTGTGCATGGTATTGCTTCCCTTGGCTAGGGACAAACCATGTTTCAAGTCCACCAGCCTAATTGACATATTGAGATCCAATCACAGTTCAGGCAGAACTGGGATAATGAGGATGCTTATCAATGCCAGGGATAAATGCAAAGGTATGTAAATCAGGTGTCATTAGCCACATACTATACCCAGACACAGATCATGTTAATGGAGTGTAAGTGTAAACACATTAATAAACCTTAGACCTGGGCGAGCTTAAAATTAGATAGTGTGCTTTCCATGTGCAGCATTTGTTCATTAGTCCCTCCCTCACTGGTAAATGGCAGTTTTTCAGATTTCAAACAGCTTATTTTAATTAAAAACTCTAATATTGGCTTAAACATGCTCACTGATTTTTGCAACATTGCTCACAATTGTCTAATACAACAAGACATACTGAAGGGATTGCTACCCAAACATGTGTACATACATGTGCAGCAAAATCAGACCAGTTGATAAAATCTCATTTGTCTCCTGATATATATCATTAGATCGCCCAATACTGGATTTAGTGCATCACACAGTCTGACTCACATCAGATCATCAAAAGCTCTTCTGAACTTATGCTCCTCTGTTAACCCTGTCTTGTAGTGTTTTGAGATGTTTGTGATGTATATAAAACTGAAATATTTCCCCACTGGCAGGTTTTTCTTTCTGAAGAAATACAGCTGACTAGAATATCAAATAGTGTGAAAGGGTTGTTTTCTAAAAGTCTGTATATCCACACTAAAAAATAACAGAATAATAATAATCAAGTTGTTGTTGGCCACTGCATTTCAGTTTTATTGCGAAGAGACATTTGCTTTGTGTTTTTACCCAAACTACATGAATTGAATAACACTGTGGAGTGTCATGTTTTGTGTGCTTTGTTTTGTGTGCTTCCATGTGTGATAATAGTAATACACATCTTTAGTAATTTGAGTCTGGCTCCTTGTCAAACAGTAATCACTATCAACCCAAGACACATGCAAAGCAGTGACACTTAAATGTCCTCTGTTGTGTTGCAGAGCGATGTACTGTATCAGCTAACAAGCCCGCTGCAAAACCACCAGCTGCACCACAGAAGTCGTGAGTATTTCTCTCTCTCTCGACACACACATGCTCGCACACACACAGACACACATACACACACACACACACACACACACACACACACATAAACAGAGAATTTCTGACCCGCTGCTGCGCCTGCCTCAAGGTGAAATTAAGCTTGACTCTTGGATGAAATTCACTGCTGGTAGGAGGAAAAAAAGATTGTGTGGATCAGAGCGGGAAAGTGCAGCTACATTAATTTAACGTGAGCCAGGAGCATATTGCAACATCTCTGGCTGCAGCCCACTTCACTTCACTCACAGAGCTGTACAGCAGGATTCATGGCAGGGTGAGATTGGAAAGGCAGAAATCTTGGCTTGTAAATCCGCCTCACGTCCCTGATTCATCCTGTGCTTGGCCACGACAAGCTTAATGATTTTGTTTTCGAAGTTGACCGTTTCCTAAATGCCTCAACGAACAGCGATTGTCCAATCGTAGCTGAGTAACTGTAACTATGTACAGTAGCCATGGCCTTTGGCCTTTTTAAAATCCAAAACACAGTGGAAAAGTGTAAGGAATGGCTTAAATGGTGTGTTTATCTGCTGAAAGCTGTAAACTTTAGCATGTCCAGCTAACTAGCATGCTTCTTACAGAAGCACTGACCCAGTGTTACTTCCAAGACAAAGGAGCTAACTACATTTTGGGAGTTATAGCTAACTGTTCCATTTCCACTGTTTGGAAGCTGGTCAATGATGCTGCTATAGATCAGAGTGTAACATTAGCAGCTCTGTCCTTAGTTTTTACTGGATTTGAAGATGTTTGCACTCCAGCAGCCCCAGCCAAACTTTGCTCCCAAGATAGCGTTATGTTAGCCAAACACTGGCTAGTCCCCATCCTCAGGCCTTTTGAGTTGCAGCATTAAGAGTGGAACGCACTGCTCAAAGAATAATAAACAGTTATGTTAGATTTAATGTTTTCTGCTTAAATCCCCATGCCACAGTACAAGAATAATGCTGCTCTTTTACTTCAATGTCAGCACATACATCATAAACTGGTGGGGATGCTAACTTTTTTTTTCCAGGACACGTAGCTTTAGCCTCAGTCAACTAGAAACACTGAAAGTCAGTGAGCGCCAGTGTTTGCAACTAATTCATGCTGCTAACATTAGCTTTATTAGCTAGCTAGCTAGCTGCAGCTGATGATATCTGCTAGCAACATTTCTCATTTCAATGTAGCTAATAGTCACCACCTGGAATAAGCTGCTTAAATACTTTTGTGTTTTGAAATCAAGGACCCATTGTTTCAAAAATGACTGAAACATAAATAACACACCATGTAAGAATGGAAAGTGTAGCGCCATAGTAGCTAAGGTTGGCAGGGCTTAGTCAGTTATCCATTTTGATTATAGCAGTTAAAACAGATGACAAAGAACAGAAAAAATATACGAAACCTATTTGTAGTACCACATTTTTGTGTGACTTCAAACAAAAAACTGTTATTTTTTGCTTTTGTCAAATTATTTTGCTCCTCGTTTAATTTCCTTCTTCATCTCTGGAAGAGGATTTTCACTCTATCCACTGTCATGTTATCCCTTAAACATTAGTTCAATATGACAACTCCTGTGTTACTACCTCTAATGAGAGTTTTCAAGTGCTAAGTGCCATGAATTATTTATACGTTTGATGAAATCTAATTTGGAAGAAGGAGAGAAAATGTGGCAAGCATGGTGTCAGAATGGAGCTTTTGAAAATGAAAAAGACTTGATGGCCAAAAGATGATGCAAAAATCCTGCAAGTTAAGAAGACGTCACGGCAGCCTTTAGTTGGCAGTAATTCAGCTGCTTTGATTGAAGTTCCAGGTCAGCTTGTAAACCCTCATTTCCTCCTCTGTGGATACTTACATACTTAATTATATCTCCATTAGGATCATGCCTGCTGGAGCTGGAGTGCTTTTTGTGACTTATTATACTATTTTGCTTCCAAAGCCGACAAGCCGTTGTCTTTTGATTACCATCATTTGCTCTGAGGTGTAATTTTTTCCCATCTTGTATTTAAGCATAAATGATATTTTGTTTATTAAGGTGAAATTATTGTTATTGTTAAAAACAATGCCTACTTTACTGCAGAAATTAAGCTATTCTTTGTTGTTACTGTGATGCTCAACAGCGAAAAATGTAGGGGATAATGAATAGGCCCACCTCATCTTATTCAAGAATAATTGTGCCGTTGAGGCTAATTGCTATATTCTTCACAGAATGTTTACTATGTCCGGCCATTACAGAAAACTCATCCAACAGTAATCCCTCTCAAATAGGCTCTGTACCTTAATGGTGCATTAGGAACAAAAGCAAGAGAATTTGTGGTGTTTAATTTGTTCTTTCATTAGAGAGGAGAGCAGAGAGCATACTGGAGCCTCCTGCTGCAGGAGTTCCATTACGCTCTGATCCAGTCCTGTGATGCTGAGACGACTGCATGGATGTAACAGCGGAAGAAGTGAAGAAGACTTTTGTCTAGTCGAAGCAGCTTTTTGCGGGTGCTCAGTCAGCAGTGTTGTATCACCTGCTGGCAGCAACAGAAGCCCGGTTAACTACTGCATTCCTGCTTTTATTTTCACTGAACTCTCTAACAGTAGTGCTGGGCTTTTCACAATGTAAAGAATCACTCATAGTGCCCTGTACAGTGTAGCATCCTGGATAGGGTAAGGAACTAACAGCCAGCGTTATGAGCTCAGCTCTCTGTTGTGCTCAGTGTGTAAAGAATGCTCTCAAAACATGGTGCTTTGTCAGCAGCAAGTAACAGGTGACCGGTGAGAGGAGGACAACGGGACAATAAGCAGCCTCAGTCTAATTGTGATGGTATTATACTTATTGTAAATAATATAATATATAAGTATAAGTATATATATATAAGTTGGATGGTGAATCCAGTCACTGTAGGTTGTTTTGGACAAGTGATTGTAGTGTAAGTTCTGAACTTCAGCACCACTATGTGCAGGTGTATGCAACACAGCTACATCTTTTTACAATACAAACATTTATTCCTTTTCATTCCTAGACATAAGATGAGCGGGAACAGCCAACGAGGAATCAGCTACAAGCTCTTACTGAAAGCAGTAATCTGCTCTCAACATATAGCATCAAACATACCAACCCAGTGTTTTATGTGATTGGAGAAATATGACAGAGCATCTCATAACAGCTACAAACAAATTCTGAGGAATCATCCAGCACTGCAAGTATGTACACATATGCGTCTGTGTATTAGTGCTTCACAGAAACACAGTCTGCAGGCATAAGTAAAGTCCTCTGAAGCTTATTGAACGACAGTCTGTGTTCAGATGTCTGCTGTTACTGCAGATTAATGTAACACAGTAGTAGCATTCAACATCCATTTTCTGCGTGTGTGGTTGGTGCACTAGTGGTTCCTTACCTTTTGGCCCTGTGACCTTTCCTTATGATTTATATGGAAAAGATTAGAGGAATGTAAAAATGTGAACATATTTTGGTGGTACTATTCTTTTAGACCCCCTTGGGAACCCTGGCCTTAAGCAAACCTTCTGACACACAGCAAGTAACAGTACGTGTTTCACATATTTGACATAGCTCTTATATACAGGATAATGTGGGATGTTTGCATAGCAGCGATGGCCGCCATAAAAAGCAATGGAAAGAGCTGCACATAGAGAATCTAAATTAAAAGAAGATCCAAGGTGATCTTGTGCAGCAGTGATCGCTTAGCACCAAATTGGATTCAAGAACTGATAAGTGAGAGGATGACATACAGTAGATTTTCCATTAGAACAAAGCAGGACAAGAAGCCAAGAGGGACAGAATTAAGGCTGTGAGGTGGTCTGAATTGGTTAGTCTTGATTGTGGACAATAATACAGAGACACTGCCAGGGAACTTTTTCTGCTTGAGTCAACTGAGAGAAAGATTTATGTGCACATTGTGTTTTGTAGTCTGACTACTTGTGCATCCAAAATTCTGCGTTGAGCAATTAGTCATTAGCGGAGCGTGGCTTTGATTTAGCTTCAGAAAATATTAGCATCCTCTCAGACAAACTTCCGCAAGTAATGGAGCTCTACTGGCGCTTTACTTGAAGAAATAAAAAGACTCCATTTTATGAAGGCAATTAAGAGCCCTGTAGAAATTTGATGCCGTGCTTTCCAAGCTCTGCAAGTCATGGATGCTTTAGTCCATAACTCATTTATGTCTGACTGCGTCTGTCCTCGTAGATGCTTCCACTCTCTCTTGCATTTCATTCCTTTCCCCTCCATGCTTCCTTTCCCCTCTCTTTCTCTCTATTGAGTCTCCATCTCCCTCTCTCTACCCTCCTCGTTCAGCCTTCTTTTCTCCATCATTATCATCTCCATCTCCATCTCGCTCTCTCCATCTGTCCTTTCTTATGAAATAAAACATGAATCCATTATTCATTCATTCAAACATATCTATCATCGCCGCGTGCTGCACTGTGCCCCTATCTGCAAAGCTTTTTTTCACCACTCATATGGTCCCGTCTGAAAACACCCAACACTGGGGAGTGTTTTTTAGCGGTGCAAGCACTGACAAGAGTGGTTCGTGAGGCAGTAAAAATCCCTTTAGGGGATTCTCCTGTCATAACAATAGCAGTGCCAGCTTAAAATAACAGTAGTTTGTGTGGAGGGTTTATATAAAGCAATAAAACATGGGAACTTGCCAATGCACAGCACATAAATACTGAATAATTTGTGTGGTAAGAAGCAGGTGATGCTCAGAGGGAGGTCATGTTATTGACTGTGTCTTGTATATCTTTTTCATAGCCTCCATACATCTATATTGTTAGAGTTTCATCTCCAGCGTGGGGAGAATAAAACAAGCACAGCTAATAAAGGCAATAGAGCAACAAGCAGGTCCTCCACCAAAAAAAAGTCCAATCCTCGTACAATCCTGACCGAGGGACTGATCTCGGCTGAGCACGTCCTCTTTGTTTCCAAGGAATTCTTGGCTGTAGGTCAGCGGTTGTCAGACAGAAAGTTTCCAGGTGAAAAAACAGTCTGGCTTTCCTCACCAAGCTCTAAAAGCTGAACATCTGGTAGGTTTTTAGCAGCGAAGTGCTCCATCCACTGTCCACTTCCTCATTCCCAAACGTGAACCAGTGCAGCTTTTGCTGTGTAATTAATCTGTTTGCCAGAAAGGTTCATCAAAGGGAACTGCCGATCACGGCGTGCCATATCCGACCTAATACAAGCAGACAGCAGGTCACGGCTGCAATAACACTTGTCCCTTTGTCTCTGCACAGAATGTTGGAGGATGACCTGAAGATCAGCAGCGATGAGGAAGACGCTGAACAAAAGGTGAGCTCCCTCTGCAGTGCGTCCATTCATCCAGCTATGCAAATCATCTCTCGCTCCAGCCTTGCCTCCATCTGTCCTCCAATCGTTCATGCATTCACATTCATTATATTGAACTGATCTTTGTATATAGTATGTGGCATTTACTGATTAATTCATCTGTCCAGAAATTTACTTCAACCCATCTTTCTTAAAGCATCTATTCATAATTAATTGCTCGTCTCATTCAGTTGATCTGTGCGTTCAACCACCTTCAAACGGCTTTTATATACATTCCACCTCCGTTAGGTGCTAAGTCTTTCAGTCACAGGTCAAAGCTGTGTTTTTCCTACTTCCATTTATCTATCTTTTCAGACCAAAGTTAATTTAAAAAATATGTTATAATGTCCTTGTTAATTTGAAAAAGAAAAAAACAAAAACAAAACAGAACAGTAATCCAAGTAATCAGTGACAGCAACCTTTACAACAGCATCATAACCAACAGATAACAGGGCTGACTCATGTAACGAGTAATGGTAATGTGACTTCATAGTGGTCAACAACACCTGGCATGTGAAAAGTCCAAAGCGCCATAAAAATGTGCAACTATTTAGTAAACTCCTCCTCCATTCAGGAGAAAACTTTACTGCACACATGTTGGATGTTATTAGACAGCTGACAAGAGAGAGATAACAGGAAGAAAGAGGCGAGAGAGAGAGAGAGAGAGAGAGAGAGAGAGAGAGAGAGAGAGAGGGAGAGAGAGAGAGAGAGAGAGAGAGAGAGAGAGAGAGAGAGAGAGAGAGAGAGAGGGAGACGTGCACCAACGGTCCCTGAACGGATGCTAATGCTGCAGTTGATGGTCGGTGTCTGAACCCTCGGACCACCGGGGCACCTCGAGCCATTGATTGACAGGTGGCGTGATACACACCAGGTCGTGTGCAAGCTTTACCTAAACACTAGACAGAACACCGGTGTTCTGCTATGACTGAATGGGCTGACAGGTAAATGTATGGAAAGAATAGTAATGGCACAAGCACATATATAAAACCTTTCTCTTGCTATTTCCCATGCATGACACAGTGTTTCACATACAAATGGCGTATGTCAGGTTACGTACAGGGAAGCACTGAAACTGAAGAAGAGTTTTTTACGGTCAGCATGCTCATCTGTAGATGAGCTATTCTGACAGTGTAGTTTTACAGTGTCCCCACTTAGAAAGGCTTTAGAAACTTTTAAAAACTTTTAAAAGCAGGCTTGTAGAAGTGTTTTTGTTCCTTTGAATTTGGTCCCGAAACGTTGACCAATGTCACACAAGTCACTGCCGCCAAAAAGAACTTGTGATTTTTAAAATAATTTACTTTGTTGATGTTGCAAAGTGCTCATAATTACAACAGCAATGACTTATTATTCTTGCACATGCAGTTAACCATGTCAGGGACAAGGACCGCAGAGCATGAATGTTTCCATGCGTCTGTAAAGGCAGATAATACAGTATGCACCATGCATCCGATTTCAGCCTCAGAAGGATGATGCAGTTTCTGTGGAGCCTGTGTTTTGCATCTACTGGTGAAGTTCATGTGATGTGACTGAAAGCTCCAGAACAGCTGGACGTTTCAATTAAAAGGATAATTAAATTTGCAGTTAATAATTCTTTCATTATTCTGGCATTAAATGGAGAAATGATGTTTGGATTTTAAAATGGAACTGCTAAATTCAGTTTAAGGTTTCGTGTTAAGCTTTTGCTATTTACTTTGGCAATGCGTCAGCCTGTTCAGTTTATTTGTTTCCTGCTTTAACATTTACAGTTTCCACTTTGTGATCATTTTGAATTGATATGTCTGAAGACATGTAAGCAGTGTGCCACGTACTGGTTCCTTGAGGTCCAGCCGACTGAGTAATAGATGGAGCTCTCAGACTTCTCCTTTTAATGCTTTTTGTGTTATTATTTTATTACTTTCGTAGAGCATCATTTAAATGCAAATTGAATTCATCAAGTTGTAATAGCTTTTTTTAAATTGATCAAATTAGTCATTAATTCGAATTAAACATGCTGAAAGTCTGTAGTTATTCAGGTGGCACACTTCAGGCTCCGGGCTAATAAAAACATATGGTGGTAATTTCAGGTCAAAATGTCAAACTTTGAAAGGCCTTAGCTGCCCCGTCATTGGTCTGATCTCACAAACGCTGGAGGGATCATGCATCATGTCGTCCTTTATCCAGAGGAAGTGTTTCTGAACGTTTAGCTCAGGGTCCGCTGACTGGAGCAGTTATCACATGAGCGATGCAGTTGTCCCGCTCCGTTGTCTTGTTGTTCTGTATGAAAATTGACATGGTGGCCCTCTCTCCTCTCATCACCATCATCACACACTAATGATGCCAGAGATGAGTTCAAAGCAGTCAGTGGGGGTCGTGCTGCTGCCCCCTCCCCTACTGCGCAGACTGATACCAGCGCTCATCAAAGAGTGCATGAGATATTTTCTGTTAATGAAAAGATACCAATTCCTCGCTTCCCCTTTTAACTGGCCGTCTGATTGTATAATTACCGTGATGTTAGATATTATAATTATAGATGATGGCAGGTCATTTATAGTGGTTTTAGTTTTTCTAATTATGCTGAAAGTAGAGCTGTTAATTACAGATAGTGTGCATTCACAATTGTAGCAAGTGGCTTCCTTAATCATAGGGGTTACATATGATTACTCTTAGTATTAAAAGGAATAGACAGGATGAAATAGGCTACAATTAATTCTTGTTCTTTGTCTGTCTCTCTATATCTCACTTTTGTGTCTGAAATGCAACTTCATTTTTTCTCTCGCTCAGTTTCCTGCTGTATCACAAAGCCTTTATCTCACCTTACATGGAAACATTGAAATACTTTTGATGACCCATCTTAACTCCCAATTAAATGCGATTTGGGCCCACCGTATCAAACTGCACCTGACCGTCAACTAGCAGGTCGTGGTCAGTGGCAGAGCAGTGTCAGACGGCAGCAGGAGGTGCGTGCTGGAGGTCAGCTGGTCACATTTTTGGTACATTTTCACATAATGGAGGTCTAATCTATACATCTCTCCATTATCTCCTGGTCTACCAGCGCAGGTGAGGGAGGCGTGGGCGGAGGTGAAAAGTCCTCTACAGCTCTTATTTTGCTACCTCCACTCAACCGTACTCACTTTAAAGCCGTCCAATCAAATCTGAAGGATTCATTCAAATCCCTTTCATAACTATATGCCTCCCACATAATCTGTTTCACTCGCAAATGCATCACATTAGAGGAGGTAAGACACTCTAACATCTGTCAGTTCTGTCTGATTTTACAGGAAAACAAAGTTCTCATCAGTGTATCTTCATCTATGTACAGTAGTCGTGTACCTTTGTGGTTTTCCTGTGTAATGAGAAATTATTATTGAGATTACCTTTACCTTCAAATAAAGTGATAACTGAATTGGTTAAACTGTCTGCTTGTTTGCAACCTGCCTGAACATGTGACGAAAACATTCTGCACCAAGCTTTTGTTTCCCAGCACATAACTCAACAAATTTAAGATAACCAGATCTAGACGCAAATATCTTACTATTACATCACTTTGCTGCTCAATCCATGAGCTAACAGCCATGTGTGGTTTCATGTGATGGGATTAGCTAGTGGCAGCAAATCAAATGTGTTTGGATGATTGTACGTAAAGACGGGCAGGTTCAAAATGAGTCACCAAAAATATTTCAATATTTTACAGGAAGGGAAGATAGACATCGATTAAAAACAGAAGTGTTTTTTGTTATTTTTTTTACATATACTGAGTACATGAGAGCGATAACAGAACAACAGATCATAATAGAGATAGTTGAACGATGAGCACAGGGAGGAAGGATTAGAGTTTGGGAAATGTATTTTCTGTATTTCACTGTGTCTGTGTCAATGTGTGTGCCATATAATATTATTCACAATAAGATCAATATAATTAAAAAACACCATCACACTCAGCAACAACAAAGATGGCTGAGAGCGAAGGTAAGATTGCTCCTGGCTCTACAGTGGAGGAAACTTGAATCATGTGGAACTGGTTTGGTTACAGAATCTCAGCTGTGCAACCAACCATGGTAATATGGAAGAAGGAAAGGGGGCAGCGCAGCAAACTTATTTCACCACCTCAAGCAGGAGCACATGGTTAAGTATGAGGAGAGCTCAACAGCTACTGAGAGCTGGAGACCAAGCAGACAAACTACATTTGGCTCGGAGCATCCCCGAATCTTTGGCCTCATTGAGAATATCATTATCACACAAATACCCTGAAATATCAGATTATTCTAGGCCGTGTCACCCACCTCCATGTTGAACCATTCTCGGTAAGTGTCTGCCACACATTCTGTCTCTGTACTTTTGTCTTCTCTTTGGATGACTGTGCAGGACAGACACGGGAGTGATCAAAATAAACAGAGAGGAAAGTGAGAAAGAAAGAAAAGAGAAAAGTTATCGAGACAGAGCGAGAGAGAGACGTAGACAGATGAGACTGATAACGATGCAGACAGGAGGCGAAGATAAAGAGAGGGAAAGACGGAAAGAAAACAAGAAGACGGCGAGAGACAAAGAGAATGAGAGCGACGGAGAGAGAGAAAGGCTGAGATGAATTCAGTGGCATTTTTCCGTGCATGCTGTTAACAGGCTTATAGCAAATGAGTGCATGGTGTATTATCAAGCTTTTATAGCCTCAAGTAAAACACAACACACACACACACACACACACACACACACACACACACACACACACACACACACACATTCTTAATCAAATACACAGACGCGCATGTATTACACACATGCGTCCATACGCACATAGAAGCACATACAATGGACTCATGTCGATTTATATTCACAAGCATTTACGCCAGCAAGCACATAAATAAAAACACATGCTGACAGTCTCTCTCTCTCTCACACACACACACACACACACACACACACACACACACACACACACACACACACACACACACACACTGTCATTAGTATGCTGTGGCACAGTGCTGTGAGGGCAGCAGAGGAGTATGATGAATATGTTTTTGGCACGGAGCAAAGAGACGGAGGAGAGGAGGGAATTGAAAGAAAGAGCAGAGGAAGGAGGGATGAAGGAGAGAGGGAAAAGAGGAGAGGAAATGAGAGATAGTAGGAAAGAGAGAGATGTTCCTAATGACTTTAGAAACTGACGGAAAAACAGCAACCCAATTACCGCTGCAGGACTTTCTTTTGTCTCTCTATCTCCCTGCAATTCTCTCTTTTCTCTCCGCGAGCCTGTGATGACAGATCACCTCGGTCAGAGCAAAGTCAAGCTTAAAAAGCTCTGTCTTTATATAAAAATACAGTTGCAACTGGAAAAAAATGTCCAGCACACTGGGGATCATGGTCGTGTCTACTACGCAATGCTTCACAGTCAGCCGGGTGAAAATACTTGGACAGGATTTCTGGGGTGTTTCCACATGTGCAGCACATGGACCCTTTAGTAACATAAAACATTAAAGTGGAGAAACCGCCGCAGGAGATCAGTTAGCTTGTGTCGCCCTCGGACAAATCTATGGCGAGAATTAATCCTATAGAAATAAACAGCCCAGGAGATCAGTCAGCGTCTGGTCAATACCAACTTTAAGCTAACTTCAACTTGATGCAAACTCTATTAGCAGACATTTTGACCAGAGTGGGAAAAGCGCAGGCGTGACAAATAACATGGCTTCGTTCTGGTCATGTGTCCCAGTAAATGACAACATGAGGACCCTGAAACCAAAGCGGCTCAATGGAATTCAGCCATAATTGTTTTTCTTATTTAAACCTGCGCTTTCCTCACTGCGTCATGTCAAAGTGTGAATGTGTGTCTGCGGGAGATTATCAAACTAACTTGACCCTGCAGTCTGATCTGCTAATGGATGGATTTAGCTGTTTGTTTTCGTTCCCTAACGTTTCCAGACGCCGATACAGTATGCGCTGCTTTGACTCATTGCCGATGTGATGAATCAATCAATTGCTGCTGAGCTGAATCAGACAGATTCTGAAGCTTCTCATGTCGTTATCAAATCAGTGACGCGATGACGCTTAAACAGCAGCCTCGCTCCCTCATTAGATATGTGGCATTTTCAGTTTGATACAGAACCACTGCTCGTTTTCCCTGACACTTAATGTGTAACAATCCCCCCAGACAAGAGTGGAGCAGCTCTTCCACTGTAAACTGTAAAAATAATATATTAATGATTGGCTGTGGAGTTTTTGAGTAGTGCTATGTAGCAATGTGTTCATCGGTGGGTCCTCATTTTGTTTATCTTGTGCATTCACATTAGAACGCATGTAGATGCAGTAAGTAAATATTTACTCAAGCACCTAACTTAAGTACAATTTTGAGGTACATGTACTTTGAGTATTCGCATTTTATGCTACTTTATACTAATAAAAAATCAGAATATTTCTTCCACCACTGCATGTAAGAGCATGCAGGCAAGTCGATACACTCTGATACTGATGGTTTTACTCTGTTCCTGTAATTAGTAGGTGACGGTGGTCATGCAGGAAAAAGACCTGGAAAGAATTCTATGTAAACTATGCAGGGCCAGATTTTCACTGAGAAACACTGATTGTAAACAGAACAATGCATCTAAACATGTGGAATCTGCATCTGCTGAAAATGGTCACGAGTGAGTGAGTCTGGCTTTTCACCAGTTCAATGGCAACTTACCACTAAGCGTCTCAAGCATATAGTTATAGAGGGACCTCAAATCACAGTTTGGGTTGGGTTAAATGTGCAGTCACAAACAGTGTTTTATAAATAAAGAAAAAGAGAAACTCTGAATTTGTTGGAAGAATTATGCTCTTATTTCTCTGCTGTGCTGCTTTTCACACAGTTTGCTTTTCTGCAAGGAAGCTGCTCTGATGCTTTATATGTGTCTTATCATTTGTATTTCATTACTGTTGAGCTAATGATAGGTCAAGCTTTGCATCTCAGCACAGCTCAGGTTGTGTCCAGTGGCACCACCCCTGCATTACATACACAGTTAGATAAACTCTAACGCACAGTCTTCTGCAGAGAAGCAGCACACGGTACATTGAAAAAGAAAGCAAAGTGCAGCGGCTGCTAACCGACCTTGAAACAGAGATAACTTGTAACACACAGTCAAAGCAAACCACAGTGTGTGAGATATAGAAAGGCGTTGATCAATAAGTTTGAAAGGTTACTGAGTAAATCGACGGGGTGAGAGTTACTGCATGGGCTTAAAGGCAGGTGAGTAAATAGAGAAATCTCTTATCTTGGTTGGCATGTGAGAAAGGAAAACATTGGTTCATTTTGTGTGTTAGCTACTGCACATGATCAGTATTACATGTGTCACACTAAGTCATGAAACAGGGATGAGCGATTGTGTATCTAATCATGCATGAATATGCAATTTGGCTCTAAAAGATTAAAGATATGCCTTCAGTTCTAAAGACTAATATTATTTCTGCACACAGTGAACTAGCTGTGTTAAATCCAACTGGCAGCCGATGGAAAGATGCTAAAATTCGGGGATGGAGAGGCTCTTTGTTTTGCACTAGTGAAAATCCAGTAGCTGCTGTGTTTTCAGCAGTGCAACGTCTGCGCAAGAGTTGCATCAGAAATTTCAGGATTTTGTTCAGGTGTTAGAAATGCTATATGAAGTCTCTCACGCAAAGTAGAGCGACGCCGTATAGACAAGCGAAGAATTCATTGTTCAGTTGCTGTTCAAGATGGTGCGGGGGAGTTTAAAGCCCGGTTAAAACTGTATCACCAGGCCTGATGTGCAAATCTGTGATGTCTTGCACCCGCATGAGAAAGAAGGGAGAAGTGGGATTTTACAAATAAACATAAATCATACATAGAGCCCTTTATGTCTCTAAAGCTTTACGGTTTAAATTGTCTTGCTTTCGGTAAAACAGCTTGTCCTCTTTGTCAGGAACAATACTTACAGCCGCGTTGTAACCGAAGAGATTGTGTGAATAAATACCGGTCGGATTGTTCTTTATTTAAATCCAAGTAAAGCCACCAGCTAGCTAAATATATTCACACATAGATCCTCTCCATGAGCCCTGCAAGTCTCCCAAAGCCAAAGATCTGAGGAGGTTTGTTGTTCTAGCCTGCAGCTACACATCGATCTATCAGAAACTTCACTGGTCCAGTTAATCACCTTATTCCTAGAGAGGGAGAGGGAGAGACAACAAGCCAGAGGCGAGAAAAGGTCCTCTTTTTGTTTGAGTAATTCATTTTAATTGCTGGGTTTCAGTGCTTGATGCTGAATTAATGGCTGATATTTTCAGAAATTGAGTTTAGTGTTTTTGTTTTGTTATTGCAATTGATGTAGTCATGTACAAAATTGACTCGGAGTTGACAGGGGGAGGAAAAGAGGGGAGGGAGGAAAGGCTTCACTGGCAAACCTAATCACCCCATTCTTTTACTGGAAGGAGGGGAAGTATGAATAGAAATAACAGAGTGAACAGAAGCTCGGGTGAAGGAAGAGGGCAGGGAGGAAACAAGGGAAGGAGGGGATGAAAGAGGAGGAGATAAAGAGAAAAGAGAGGGTTTTTTTCCTCATTTTAATGACAAGAAAACCTCTTCTTCTCTTAGAGGAGCCAGGAAGAGAAAGAGGGCAGAAGAATAGAAAGGATCAGAGGAGCAGAGGTTTGAGTGGATGAAAGGGAAAAGCGGGATATTGTCTTCAGTTTGTACCAGTTAGTTCAGTCTAAAAGTTTTTATTTCATGTAAAGACTATGCAGATAAAGAATATGTGGTTTACTATTCTTCTTATTCTTATTATTATTACTTGTTGTTGTTAGTCTTTTTCTCTAAATACTGTGACTTTGTTTTTTAATTACTTTGACTTTTTTCTTGAAATTACATATAAATAACAGTGGCCCTAATCCTCAGTAACACGTCACATTTACCGCTGATGAGCACCGAAACTGATGAACACCCAGAAACAAGCAGATGGCTCAGTAATTGACTGTTTCACACTTTACCAGCAGTAGTAGTAGCAATAGTATTAAAAACAGCAGTGGCAGTATTATTTGTCTGTCTGCAGTGTTATTAAATATCTAGAATATGGACCTGTAGAAAACTGTGCATATGGAGCATAATTTCTGTCAAATGTGTTAATGCTGTAATGCTTTGTTTGAGTGCTGCTACACACGCACCCTGAATTGAATTATTCATACAGTCAGTAATGTAATCTAATCAAATCTAAATTAATCTTATCATATTATGTTGATCCTTTAACTGAAACTGCAAACTTCCATAAACTTTAATGCATTTAATTAAACAATTTGAGAATCAATAAAGGCAGACTTGTCAAATAGACATATATGTTCATGTTCTGCCACCTTTCATCACTGGCACGTGTTCAATCAAAGCCATAATAACAAATCCTGAATATCTGAGCATAACTTACGGTTTCTATGTCTGTGTATTGACAGGTTTCTGACAAGCCCAAAGCCAGAGGCACGGCCCTAAGGTAAGACAAGAAGCCACACTCTGTTGTAACATTGCGATTTATTTATCTCGTTGGCAGATTCATTGTGGTACAACCAAATGGAGCAAAGTTAGCCACACTTTGTTTGTACCGGCTGGTTAGATGGTTTGTTACATGCAGTTTGGGTGAGAGAATAGTATTATATATAATCTAAGTTTACTCTGCATTAAGACAGCTAGCTAAAGCATCCTCCCACTGGTGGTCAGTGTGTCTTTGGCAGAGTATATCAAGACAACACAGTGTGTGGTCAGCATCAACCAAACAGCAAGCTATAAATAAATGCTTTTTGCCCTGAAGACATACATTTGAGGCAGCCGTGGTCAGTGTTGGATGATTCCCTGGCCTTTTTTTCTGTAGCTGTTCTTGTTGAGGTCAAAGAGGTCAGAGCGACTGTGGAACGTGCCACAGCCAGCAACATAACACTCAGTGGGCGCGTGCAGAGCTATTATTTTCCCAAACGTCACCTTTAATCTTAAAGATGTCGACGATTAGGTTACTGGATGCTGTTTAAGTGTCTGAGTGTGGATCAAAGATTCTTTCGAGCATTAGTAATGTTTGAAGGTTACTGCACATACAGCCACTATCTGGAGGTGCAGCGGCTCTAATTCACTGAAGCATCTGTGATGGCAGGTGCCCACTTGATAACCCCAGTCGCCAGCCTGCACTCGCACACTCAAGTCTGTACCATGTGAAATTAGGCAGCAGATGTCCTCTATGCTCACTATTTGTAGGTTAGTGCATAAATCTTTTCACATCTCAACAGGGTGTCTGCATGCTCACCTGGGATTATGGTTCAAAGGATGAAACAGAGGATCCTGTGTATCAGACATACTGTATATATACACATAATCATACAACTTCACTGAGTAAGGTTTGCTTTGCCCTTTTTTTGCTGGATGGAGTCTCATTGTGGCTTAATACAAACACAAACATTTGACGTTCATCCAAACAGACAGCATATGGTGAACATATGGGTGAATATCAAGGTGGCATGTAGTTGAAATAAAAAGGTTTACTCTGGCTGCGATATTGGATTTTATTAAACTTGCCTGTAAGATCCCTCGTTTCTCCTGTCGCTTTGGGATACATCGCTGTACTTGTGTACAGTTTTGAGGTACTTTACGTGACTAGCTCCATTTTAAGCTACTTTCTTAACTACTCCGCTATCATTAAGAAAGAAGTGTTTCACTGCTCAGTCTATTGTATTTATTTGGCAGCTTGCAGGTTACCTTGCAGATTCAATTTTAATATGCAAAGCTTGTCTCCTTTTTACAAAATATGAAGCACTTCTACAGATTGAACAGCAACATTAGCTGCATCATTAAAATGCTGCTTAAATTGTACTGCATCTATAATGAAAATACAATAATATATATAACAGCGTACTACTGCATAATGATTACTTTTACACTTGATACTTTCAAGATATGTTTAGATACTATATCCATACTCTCTATGCATGAATGTTATTTGGAATGAAATATTTTTACAACTTGGCTTTTTGCATAAACTAGTATTACTTATGTCTGGCCACATGGGGGCAAGAGTTAACACAACGTTGACATACTGTAACTTATAGTGTAAAGCTGATGTGGCAAACTTGTTACGGAGTGACATTAGCATTGATTTGGAGTCGTGTTTCTGTCCATTTAAAGGGAATCGCACCCTTTTCGGGAATGAGAGCAGGTGTAGTATAGCACAGTTAGCTTATCAAAGCTCCAAGCTACCAAAGCTGCTAAAAACAGCTGCCTGTCAAAACAATGAGCCGGGAGACACTAAAATGTTTTATCTGTTATCTGTATTAAAAATATTAAATATTGATTTTAGCAGCTTTAACTAAACCATCTGAGTAAGTCTTTCAACACTGCTTCCAGTACATGTGTGTAAAGTTCAGTTCACCAGGTCTCAGTCAAGGTTAACACAGTTAAATTCACTGCCGCTAAACTTTGACCATCCACAGCAAAGACTAAAAGAGAGACAGAAGAGGTGCATGCACAGCAGCGTACACAACCTCAACTTGATTTGATGGTGAACCTAAAATATTTAACTATGTCTGGCAGCAAGCAGCAGAGCAGAAAATGCTTAAGAACATCAGGATCAATGAGAGCATCGTTCACCTGCTTTTGTCATTTCAAGTGGAATGTGAGGCAGAAGACCTTATCCTTGTAAATCTCTCCAGCAGGGGGGCTGCAGCTGCTGCAGTGCATGCTGCTTTCACCGTACTGGCTGCAGTGACTTTGGTTCATTACCTAGAATTCACATACTGTGATGTCAGTACAGGTTTGGAAAATGTTATGAAAAATACTAAATCTCGAAGGCTTGGCCACCTTTGAAAAGCAAGCAGTGCTTGTTTGTTTATTCAGTTTTTTGTTTTTTTTTTCTTTTTTTGTACTGACGCCAGAATCTCATTTAAGCAAATAGGCTGAATCTTCAGCATCTAATTTATGGGACAACACATGGAGTTCCCTTGCTGCCTCCGCTTTGAAATATAGACTACGATAAATCTCCCAGGCTGGGGATGATGTAGACGAACAATTATTTATTCAAACTTTTTTTGTCATTTCTGAAAGTGATGAAGTCTATTTCCATTTTCCACAGTTACTTTCTGTGCGGGCTGCACTTTGTGGTACATTATTGTCTTCCTGCAGCATCTTGGAGGAACATGTCACCTAATTAATCATTAGAAAAAAAATGTTAGTTGCATTTGTAACATCACAGAACATTGGAGAGAATTCATGTAAACAGCTGATTTTGGCGCTGAGATCAATTTTTCATAAGTTCATCTTTTGCTTGGAATGTGTTGTAAAGCCCAGACTGGTGCATAAGAATATAAGAATCTTTTATAAATGAGGCTTGTTGTGTTCACAGTCTGAAGGCATTAGTATGCAAGTCTGGAGTGTGACTGCGTGTGACTGCGTGTGTGTGTGTGTGTGTGTGTGTGTGTGTGTGTGTGTGTGTGTGTGTGTGTGTGTGTGTGAGAGAGAGAGAGAGAAAGAGAGAGAGAGAGAGAGAGGGAGAGAGAGAGAGAGTGTGTGCTGAGTGTCTGTGTGTGCCCCAGGCCATGTGTTACTCTGCTACCACTAATGAGCCCATTCACTCTGCAGCCCAATCTACTCAACACCACAGACACACACACGCACACACACACACACGTCCACGGGGATGCTGGGACTAGAGATGCTGCCAGCGATCTACTGGCTATATCCCCAATGGAGAGCAACACACACACATTCACACACAGACACACACACACACACACACACACACACACACACACACTCTCACCCACACTCCTCACACCATCCATACAGACACACACACACGTTTTTTCAAAAAAATCCTCGCTCTGACAACCTCACCCACATAGCAATCGTTATCCTGCTGCCACACACACACACACACACACACACACACACACACATGCAACCACCCACTGTATTGTATATTCAACTGTATCATTTTTTCATTTCTGCTCAGTAATCTGTAAAATCTTTGTGTGATATGCTTCCCTGTATTTTCCTCATTATACCGTACATGTATCTTTTATCGTCTAAACCCTGGTGAGGAAAACTGCCTGAAGTTTTGTCTTTTTACTCTAATTATTTTAGTAGTAATAGCATTATTTATTAAAGTAGTAATAGTGGAGTTGGTAATCATTGTGGGAGTAGCATCATCATGGTATTATGACAGTAATTAATTTTAAGCAGTGCGACATCAAAAGATGCCGTATACCTGAAAAGAGATTTTTGAGCTTACATTCATGATCAGTAATAAAATCAGACTGCTGATGCAGGTTGTCGAGTCAGTGTGTAAACTTTACAGATTGTTTTTGCCAGAGAAAAAGAATCTTTTGGTCAACAGTAAATGATATTATTTGATACAGAGGAACTTTGCCTCCTAATTCCACCAAAAGTTGCTCTGCTGTGTTGTTGTGGCACTCTAAAAGTGTTCAGAGTGAACATAAAGCACATTTTAGAGACAGTGAATGCAGATTGCATACACAGTCAAGGGAGAGATATGAGCGGATGCAAATAGACACAGATTTGCCCTGGGCAACGCATACTGAGATGAACACATGACTGTGTGTGCGTGGAAGATGTTTCAACTTGTGCTTGTTCTGAGGCTTTACGACTCCAATTTATTCATATACAGGGACAATGGGAAGGGGAGAGGGTGGAGACAGTCAGAGTCTCGGCCTTACACTCACATGATCGCTGCATGTAAGCAAGCGACAACTAGCGTCTGCGCTGTCAGGCTTTTTGTAGGTCAATAAATGCTGACTTCACAAACACTTCAGTTGTTTAAGAGAGCTTAACACACCTGAGCCCCTGGTCACTCCAGAGGATGGCACAGCAAGGTTCATCACTGTGTCTGCATGGTGCTATAAGCTTGAAGATGCAGTGTTTCAATAGGGAATGGAAACCCTCCTTTTTTGGAGGACACCAGCTGCCACCTGTACACCGTCACCACCCGTGTAGCCAAGCAGGCTAATCTCAACTCAGCTTGGTGTCACTTCTGTTTCAAATCTTATTTGACAGATGACAGATGACCTGTGACAGTGACCGATAATGATAGCTAGTACGCTATCCTGCAAAAAAGAAAGTGTTATAGTGGTGATAACCTTAAAACAGCAAGGGTTTATGGGTAAAATGTCGACAAATTCAAGTCTTTACTTAGTATTATGAGAGCAGCACTGCTTTGATAGCAGAGACACACAGAAGTTCACTTGTTAATCAGTTATTTGCATAGAATAATTTAACTTCAGGAAAGCGAACGTGCTGAAAAAGGAATCAATAGTCTTATTTTGCATCTCCTGTGATGTAACTGTGTTTACAATTATGATCAATAATGCATACCAACATGTTGGCAGGTTAAACAAACAGAGAGGTTACGCAGCGTGGATGCTCCCTGCCAGTCAGGGGCATCAAGTGTGACATGAGTTCAAATGTGATGCATTTCTTCAAACACTGTCACTGCTGCTGCTGCCAGGGAGCATTACAATACATATGTAGAAATGGAAACCTATTACAGCCTTCCCCACAGTACTGCCCCAGGCAAACACACACACACACACATACACACACAAGCACAAATGCACACATTGCTGAATGCTAGAAACCATCCACAGCTGCTTGAGAGAAGGTGAAAAAGTTTTATTTTCCAGACTTAAAATTCATAATTTATTACACTGAAGAAACCATCTATTAATAAATGCGCGGTGTGATTTTGTTTGATGTGTGAGATACAATTTTAGTATTGTATGTTTAACTTGACTAATTGCACAGCATCTTCAGTGCTGTGTACAGAATGATTTTTCAGATGAGATGATTGAGACGTGTGCACACACATCATACAAACACAAACAATGCATGTACATATAGTGAGTCTCCCTCTGCATTGAGTTGTGCTGAATAATGGCCATACTTCATAAAGACTGTCTTTCAGTATTTTATTGCAAGGCAGCAGAGATGACATCAGCATAACTTCCCTGCAATTGAAAACAAAGCATCCACAGAGTCATTCTTTTGTTTATAATGCCGTGTTCATAATTTAATGCAATAACATACACACTACATACAAACACACATGCATACATTGGAATATAGATGGATGTATGAATCCTATTCCTCTACCTCTGCTACACTTATGCACCAGTGCCACGTTAGTGGGTCAAATAGGTTCATATATTTGGCAGACTGCGATAGAGGCCCTACATTAACTTCATAAATCCTCTCTGCACATCACATGTTTACATGCAGCCCCGAGTCAGATAAAACAAGCACACATGCGAGTGTGCGTGCAAACACATGCAGACACACATGCTGGAGTGTTCACACACATGAGAGTGTGAGTGATTGAGAGAGAGACAGAGAGATTGTAAAGCCAGCTGTGCAGAGGGAAGCCCTGCCAAGTGGAGGGCAGAACCAGCGAGCTGAAGGCAGATGATAAGATGACAGATGAACTGAGCCCAGATGGCCTCCACATCTTCACTTCACAGTCCCGTAATACCCTTATAATTCTATATATTTTCACTCCGTTCTTCAGTCATTTTAAGAACCTATATTTGCCTGTTTTTTTTTTAGCACGATCCTCCCGCATCACACTCTGTTACGTCTTGTCTCTGCTGGTTGCAGTTTATCTGAGCCATGGCCTGTCTGGCTCCAAGCCATCCGCTCCATTGTTTTTAGAGGCTGATCAATTCATTTTTCCAGCAGAAGCGATTTGGAGGAGAGAAAAAAAGCTGTAACTGTCTATTGTCTGTTTATTGTCCTCCTTATGTTCAATTCCTGCTGGTTAATTAATGATGACACAGTCCAAACAGTGTAAAACAGACCCAGTTTAAAGGAGCACATGGAAGAAAACATGATTATAGAATGCTAATGTCTGCTTCTTCTCTGAAATCATGTATGAGGAATGGGACAGTGCAGTATGTGTAAATAATTAATAGGTACTCTGACAATATTGCAAACCACCAAAATACAATGAGTCAGTATATTTTCACACTGCATAACCACTGATATCTGCAAGCATCACTGAGGGGATAATCAAAGATTCATATATGCAGGGCTGTAGCCAGGATTTTAGATTAACTAAAGTCACCAATTCCCCGAGCACCACCCCACCCACCTCATTCATTTGTGACTAGCCACCAACTAGAGTGTTTACAAAAATCACTTATGGTTTAAATGTAGGTTGCATTCAGTAAACAACACCCATACAATGCCACTTTTTACTAATTATTATATATTATTTATTATACTTATTGTTCTATTTTATTTATTTATCTACTCAGTAGCTTTATGTAAAGTTAGGATCCATTAGTGTCCCCATGAGTTGTTGATGGGACACTTATTATTGTAACACACCGTACCAATAAGGAGAGGAGAGAAGAGGAGGAGGCAGGGCTGGAGAGGAGGTGATTGGATGACGGGATAAAATGAGAGGAGAGCAGGACAGACTATAGGTCCCTGCTGCCCACCCAAGTCTCATTGAAAGTATGGAAATAAAAACACACAATTTGTGATTTCAGTTTATGTGATTATGGTTTATGGTTGTACTTTATTATTCCTTAGTCTGCCATTATGTACTGTGAAACAAGAACGGGTGAAAAAGATCAAAGAGAGCAATTTAATGAAATACACTTTTTAGAAATTAAAAAAAAAAAAAGTCTAAATATATAAAAAGCTCATCCCATGTGTTCGTGGATTTTTCAGTATTTTAGAATGCCGGCAAATTTTGATCAGATGCCCCTCAAGGCCTTGCTGTCATCCTAGTGCAAGTATCCTTGTGGGGTTAAATTACTGTTGTTTTTTGGGTCGATGTAGTTTAATATATAATGAAACATCCAAACGTCTAAAATGTGCAGATTTTCACTCTCCTGATAATGTATTTCTGAAGACCTTGGATGAAATGTAAAATGAGACCCATCTTAACCGTCAGAGGTATTCTCAAAGAAGAACAGCGGGGATGGTGCAGGTCGAGCATTTCTTAAGGGAGGCAAGAGCCTTCAGGACACAATCAATAAATGCAGGTGGTAGACGAGAAATTTGCTCATGTCAAGGCTGAAGATGCAAAGCATCAGTCTAAAGAGGGAAAATGGACCTGACATCATGTCTCAGGTGACCAAACACTCAGCTGCAGTCTGAAGAAGAGCAAAGTGGAGGGTGAAAATCAGCCATTACCTGTTACCACATCCTGTGAGATGATAAACTAGCAGCAGCTCTCACATCGTGTTTGGTGCAAAATTCGAAGAAGCAGAAGTGTTAAAACCTGACGCAGCTCACAGCTCGAAGAAAAGAACAACTGACTGACAACTGGCGCTCTAAAAGTACAATTCCTGCATATAAAATAAGTTTAGTTATTGTTAAATATACAAGCAGGACCATCAACACACAGGACTGTAACATGTTAGGACAGATCATTTCCTGCATGCACAAACAGCTGATTTTAAGCTTCCACATGTTGTTAATAGATTGTATACATCAGTAATTTCTGCATACCCCTGCTGCATCAACGCAGTTGCCTCATTGAAACGAATGAGAGCGCTTCTTCTTTCACCCTGCAGTGTTGTCTGTCTGAACGCAACCTCAGAGAGGTGACAAATTGTTTCAGTGACCCACAGTTGGAAACCATCTACTTTACTTTCAGGCCATTCGCTTTTTCTGAAACATGAGTGAAGTGACCTGCATCCACACAGCAGTAACTCTCAGGTGTACTGTAAAGAGTGGCTTGACCTTGTCGATGGTGCCAACAATGAACACCGGCAGATTTGTAGGTCACCGTGTACCCCAAGTGTGGCGGCTTGCCCGGCTGCAGCCTGCAAGTATGTGGGTGTCGTGTGGATGTTGTGAGGCCCACTGGACATATCAAACCAACAGATCATTTTGTCAAGGCGGTACGGCTTTCATTTCCCCTGTTGTGCTTGTGATTTTATCACACAAATAAACAGACAGACACCAAAGCCTCCGCTGGAGCCTGAAGATCTGACAAAGGCTATTCTGTAAGTCTTATCGCCGTTACTTATGCAACACACAGGCATGCACAGAAAATAGAGAGTGACGGCTGTGTGTCCTAAACAAGCAAAGACCTGCATTGATGTATAAGATACAGACAAGACAGAGAGACACCTGTGTGAAACACTGGAGAGGAAATTGTTTTTAGTGTTTATATGCTGTTTGTGTTGTGATGTCCTAGTTCTTCATGTTCTTGTTCTATGTTCTGAGGAAACCAATTATATCAACAGTATGTGGATGAAAATGTGAGTTAATGAGGAAATAAGACCTGAATTTAAGATGCAAAAATACCTTTTAACAAACTTTTCTTTGTGTAAGAACACAACACAGTGTAATGATACATTAACTGATGACAAGGACGCTGTATGTAAAACAGTAACTGGGCGTCCACCAAGTCATCCATCTAGAAATAATGCTTTGCTAAAATCTGAACAAATGTGCTCCTGGGTGAAGTTTCCATGTTTTCAACAGAACTTCACTGAAATGCATCTAAAAAAGTCTGCACCAGCTGGCGTTGCATTTTAATTTGGCAACGACCACGGTGTTGAATTATTTTTCGACGGCTGATGGCTGATTCCTGAGAAGGGGAAAAAATAAAAAGGAAGAAAGTGAGCCAGATGTAATGCTTTCACTCACACACTCATCGCCTTTCATCTTGTTCCTCCAGCACACACTGTTTATGTTGCCAGAATAAAATAGGCTAGAGAGCACTCAACTGAAAATCCCATTGAGAGCAAAAGACTCTCCCGCTTTCCTTTAACTTCACACGGCGCTATTTAAACAAAAATACAAACATATCAGTGTGGGAAATACAGACTCATCTCGGCTTCCAGGCAATTTTATTTTTTGACAAATGAAAGGATGATATGAAATGCCATAAAAAGAGTACCGTCAAACGTATTAAATGTGCCTTGCTCGATTCTGTATAGCATGTACAGCCCATTGGAGACTTTCTCTCATCAAGGAAAAGAGGCATTTCATGCTGTAAACATCCAGTAATAAGACAGCAAATACAACCTGACATGCAGCAGACTGAAATCATTCTTTCTGCTATGAACCGCTTCAGGCTCACGGGCTCATACAGGACGAAGCTCAACAATCCCAGAAATCCTTTCTTATCCAGCATTTCCAGCTCTAATGACAAGTGAGAACAGCACACTCAGTTGATGTTTGTTCTCACCTTGATTTCTTGCCAAATCTTGTACCGACAATGTAGGCTAGCCCACCAGGGGAAGTGATTTGTTTCCCAGAGTTAGAATGTAGCCACTCAGCAAACAATGAGGTGCTTGGGATGAAAAGCATCCACCAAATGGTATTATTTTTGTGGCACAATGAGAAGCAGTTGGACTGTATCTGTGATGCATAGACCGGCTGCACATTCATTCCCAATCAATGTGGCTTTAGACGGGAAGATGTCCAGGAAATTAATATTCTCCAGGAAGACAAAGTTCTACTTTTTCTTTCAAAAACTACACAAACATTTCAATGTTTATGTCCAGAGCCGGAGCTACCATTGAGGAAACTGACATCATGTCTTCTTGATTTAGCTATTTTTTTATTTATCTTTCAGTAACCTTGGAGGATTTGCATTACTTTTTTAGTTTTATTTGAGGGCTTTCAGGATTCAGTAGTTCACCAGTCTGGTATACTGGGTGGCTGGCCTTGAAACAGCATTCATACCTTCATGCTGTAAAATTGAATGGTAACACTTCATGTTATGGCTGAGTAGCTCTTTTTCTAACAATTTTCTGAGCGTAACTACCTGATCTGGTAATAATTGTAGGTAAAACCAAACAAAGCTGTGAGAGCGAAGTGTTTGTAGAATCCTGGCTTTGACCTGTCCATCCACAACTCTTATGTGAGTTATTTATAGTCTGGTGGTGCTACTTCTTCAGTGTGGTGCTATTAACCCATTGCACAAGAAGAGGATGGGACATAATGACGTCAATGAAAGTGTGTCAAACCTCAAATGATCCAAAACATGATGGAGATATGGCATTTTTATTCTCAACGATGGACATTTAAGTCACATGCTTCATCTATGTTATGCTTTATTTGCCAGGTCTTTACGTTGCACTTTGTTGTATTTTGCTTTTATTCAGGTTAAAAAGCTTTATAACGATATTTTGAGTTGTTGTTTTTTTTGTTTGTTTTTGCTAATTCCAACTCACGCTTTTATAAGCAAATGTAAAATGCTTATAAAAACAGGTGGATGGAAACTCTCACTGACTTAAAGAGATGAATAATAAAAATATTGTGCCACAGTCTGGTCAGAATCTTCTCTTGGATTTGAATCACGAATAGTAATGAGTCTCTTCTACGACAGTGAGCTGCAGCTGACTCACAGGACTCTTGGCTCTCTTTAGTTACACATCAAAAGACTCTTTAAAGGCAGTGAGGGACATGATAAACAGACAGGGACACAAGTCCAGGAAACGTCTCTTATCGCCATCTGTCTGGCATCGCTACCTCAGTCTTCCAGTAATCCATGTATGAACATGCTGTTCACTATAAAAACTGAAACAATGTTTGACAATCCTGATCCAAGAAATGTCACATCTCAGTGATTTTATCATATAATTTGTCAGATCGCATCTTGTTTGCTCTTCAGGCAGTGATAGAAGCTGATGAGCACAACACAGATATGAGAGCCCAGTAGAAAATAGACATTATACTTTTAAATTAAACGCCAAAGCAGGACATTAATATTAGCTCACTACTCCCTATTTACTCTATAGTGCACTACATGAACCTCCACCAACCGAGTGTGTAATACATGCATGATACAGCGCCCTCAGCTGTCGAGTGTCTTTTCCATATGAAGTGGTGAATAAGTGAGCAACAGGGATTTCAGAAACATGCTATTTTTTTTAACCTGCTGTTGTTTCAAATTATTTTGTCCATTTTAGATACAATATCTGTCCATGGCATTACCTTATCGCAGCACTAGTCAATATTTTTGTCTTCACAATAGATCAAATAACTATGCGCTACGTGAAAGGTGTGTCTTTTGGTGATGAACCTGCAGAGAATTATCACCAGACTCTGCGGTGTTTTAGTATCTTGCAGGTATTTGTTTTAGCTTTACGGGTAGCAGCTTCACCATTTGGGTTCACTCAGCAGCAGCAGGCAGCTGTTTTCAGCAAAAAAAACAAAACAAATAAAAAAAAAAACACTATCTGCTCGGCACCAAATGGCAGGAAGACAACATTAGTGAGTAGCTGGTGAATGTAGTGGAGCATTTAGTTGCTAAAGAGCCAGATATTTCCCTCGGGAGCTGGTGGGGACCAAAACAGAGCTAAAAGGAAAGTGAGTATTGGGCGTACATACATCAGGTGAACAGATGCATGACTCAGATTAATCGCAATATTGTTTACGCAGAATGTGTAAGGATTTGTTAAACTATGATAAATGCTGGTTAAGGTTAAGCAACTAAAACAGAAAGGGAACAATAATTTCTTATTAACACTGAGCCGTAACTTTTTTAAATTCCACTACTCACACTGATGTGGTAGATGTTTGTCTTGCAGCCTTGTCTTCAGCACTTGTTGTATTTCCTTGCTCTGCCTGCAGTACTGTAATATACTACTATTCTGTCTGTATGTGCTTGGCCTTATCAGTAATTTCCCCAGGTTATTGAGAAATAATGTAGATGAAAGAAACTCAAATCCTGCTGCTTAAAGAGAAAGCTGAATATAATGAGCAATAATTTAGTTAATGGGAATCCCATCTCTGATTACATTTCTTGTTTTATTGTGTTGCCGATTTACCAGCCTGCACCAGCCATGAACAGTCAAGTAAAAGCTCAGAAAGCATCATTGTTGAGTAAAATCAGAATTTAACTAGCCTTGTTATATTGTTCAAAACAGTGTCTGAAGCCGCTTAATACGTTTTCCAAAGGCACAACTGGCAGTGGTTGCACAGAGGAGGGTCTGCGTAAGGAAGACTGAAATACACATGCACACAAACACGCTCATGCAAACATGTACACAGAGATTTTAACTCGATGCTTTGCCAATATTGTTTCAACTGTGATGCTAATAGAGCAAACTGAGGAGAAAATTTAATTGAAATTGAAAGAGAGAGGGAGGGAGAGACAAAGAGAAGAGATGAGTAACGATAGAAGAAGAAAAACAGGGCAGAGACTGCATTCATACAGTATCTGTCACTGTGTGTGTGTGTGTGTGTGTGTGTGTGTGTGTGTGTGTGTGTGTGTGTGTGTGTGTGTGTGTGTGTGTGTGTTGCCTGCGGAACAGTTGATGGATTTGCTGCTTGACTGCTCACACAGATTGGTGCCTGCTGTGATGGCAGCCTTGAACTGAAATTACGTGCACACAAGCAAGTCCGTACACACACACACACACACACACACACACACACACACACACACACACACACACACACACACACACAAAGAAGTACACATAATTGCAATTTCTATGTGTGCAAGTGCATTTGTGTGTATTCTTAAGTTGGGGCGAGCGGGTGTGTTGCCTCTAGGAGGCCATTTCAAAGCGCTGTGGAAGGATGGATGAACACAAGGCCAACCAAAGCACCAGAGAGGATGAGACAATTGAACAGGTTCAAAATGCAGTGTTTATTCGTTTATTAGCAGCCATTTATTATATTCTGTGTCAGATGCTTCATTTTTATTGAATCAGTGGCAGGGTGGCTGGCTCCCCCAATTACTATCCCTTTTTAAAATTGGTGAAATGGGACAAAACGCAACAGAACAGATAATCAGAGATGAATTTATACAGCTTACATAGACTTGTGTTTCACTGTGCAGTCTGATGGTACAGTCTGCTAATTGAGGCAGTTGGAGTAGATTCTGAATTATCTTAATCTTGTTTTTATAACAGTGTATGGAATTTTTCCCTCCCCATACCTCTAAATCAAGTCCCCAGATGAGATTAATGTGCTGTCTTGAAATTTGTGGTGAAGATGTGTTTTGTTCCAGTGGGTGAGTGTAGAGGAGATTTCTCAGCAGGGAGGGAGGTTGTGCCAAATAGGGGAGAACAATCTCAGACTGCATAAAATATCACAAAATATATTATTGGAAAGCTTGCACCAGTCAAATAGCTGAGACTGTACTATATTAGCATGGCTCTCCACCAAACATACACCATAAACAAATCATTAATACTTCCAGTACCTTGCTCTCTCTCTCTCTCTCTCTCTCTCTCTCTCTCTCTCTCTCTCTCTCTCTGTATATATATATATATATATATATATATATATATATATATATATATATATATATATATATATATATATATATATATATATATATATATATAAAACACATGACTGTATGAAGGATATTACTGCGTGGGCTCAGGAACACTTCTGAAAACTCTTTAGAGAAAACTCTGTATTTATTTACATATTACATATTACACAACTTTTTTGAATTTGGGTTGTAAGTTAAGGTTGTATATAGCATCCATCCATCCATTCATTGTCTATACCTGACTATCCCTTTCGGGGTTGCGGGGGGGCTGGAGCCTATCCCAGCTGTCATTGGGCAACAGGCGGGGTACACCCTGAGCTGGTCGCCAGTCGATTGCAGGGCAACATATACAAACAGACAAACCACTCACGCTCACACTCACAGCTAAGGACAATTTAGAGTCACCAATTAACCTAATGAGGTCTGTGGGAGGAAGCCGGAGTGCCCGGAGAGAACCCACGCATGCACGGGAAGAACATGCAAACTTCACACAGAAAGGCCCCGCCCGACCCGGGGATCGAACTTGCAACCTTCTTGCTGTGAGGCATGCGCACTACCTGCTGCTCCACCGTGCCGCCCCTGTATACAGCATATATAGCTTTTTAAAATTTTATTTATTCCATTTTTATTTTTGTCTTGTTTTATCTCGTTTCATTCTTTTTATGACTCAATCACTTTTTACCTTTGCGTTTGACTCTTGAGTTCCTGTAACAAGTGGGATGAATGGGATCAAGTGGGATCAGTAAAGTTTAAGTTGATCATTTGTAAAATATCTTGAAATTTTAATGTTTTATGTGAAAATGGTAGGGGTAATGAGGTAATGTATCTGATTCACTAGTGAAGAAATTATAGTGTAGAGACATAAGACAGATTTATCATTTTTTCATTACAATGGTGAAATTTGGTTGTAAGGGTAAAATTTTCATTTGTTTAACATGAAACAACTCAGCATCGGCCTTTTCTAAGATAGGTAGTATGGCATATTTTGACCTCCTGGTTATATGTGTCTGAGATTTGATCCTTCTTGAATATTAAGCATAAATCTGCATAAAATGAAATCTTGTTGTCTGAATTTGCAGTGAGTCCCTTGAGTGAAAATATAACTGTATTTGTTTTGTTGCAGTGTGAAATGTTGTCCCTTGATGATTTTGTTACCATGGATTTAGAGCGAAACTCTCCAACTGTCGGAATGATTTCTTTAATGTACAAGCACATAACCAAGAGAAATATTTTTCTGTCTTTCTTTCGTCCTTCTCTAGTGGAGCATCAGGGAGCAGCAGCGAATCAGAGAGCAGCTCAGAGTCGGACACAGACGAATCAGAGAGCAGCTCCAGTGACAGCGAGTATAATCAGGCCTCGCGCACAAACACTCCAGAGGTAGGACGACGTGTGTTTCTGCTGGTGAATATGTTTGAGTTCCATGTAACTCTGTTCACACACAGTGAGCAACATGTTTATGGCTGAAATGTACGGAAACATACCAGAAATGAACTTCTCTTTTTTGCATGTGAAATAACAAGCAATTTTAATTTATGAACTAGCCTAAACAGTCAGTGCAGTTGCCACATCAATTTTCCTAACCCCAGTTATTACTGGAGTCGTGCAAGTTTCTCTTTATGACAGCCATCAAGATTTCATTTTGTTGGTTCCCTTTTTTTGACAGTGACAATGTCATGTGTCTCCAGCTCTGATAAGTGTCTCCAATTTTGTTTACATTTCATTAAGAGACAGATGCACTTTCATTGCCTTTTTATTCTCCCTGATTCACCACTATTCACTCATTCAGTGTGTGTGTGACTGCCTGTACATTAAACGGTCTCTTCCCATGGTCTCTGGGTGGTGTTCTGAAAGTCATAAAACTCCAACTGCAGAACGCTGAATTATAACATTATTTATCACATTATTTTTATGGCTCAACGCTGCCTGGTTTCATGGGCATATGCGGCCTTTCCCAATGAGACAGAGAGACACATGCAGAGAAAGAGAAAGAAAATCATTTGGAAGCATGCAACACATAGGCAGCTATATGTGAAAACCACCTACAACACAGAAATCAAATAAATACAGCTACTTTCATATCTAACTAAAAGAAGTTTGCTTTTCTGGCTGTTTTCTGGCTGCTTTACTGGGAGTATTTTTTCCAAGTAATATTCTGCTATGATGATACTATAGATACAACCATCCTAATGAAATTAAGGTGTTATAGAATGTTCTTACTTTTGAAGTGTTTATTAATCTCTTGTTTTCCCCTTATAGCCTGACCCCCCCTCTACCAACAAGTGGCAGCTGGACAGCTGGTTGAATAAGGTCCAAGCTCAAACCAAACCCCTGGTCCCCCCCCAGCAAGAACATCATGGCACAGGTTAGTATGGACATTTACAGCAACTACAGACATAATAATAAAACACTCTTATTTGATCAAGAAAACTTATCCTGGTCCAATGGCCCTCTGCCCAGGCTCCATCACCCAGGGCCCAGAGACTTTCTCTCCAGGGACTGAAGCACCGGGAGTGGGGACGGCTGCTAAGACCAAGCCCTGCGGATCAAACAGCACCCCTGTTCCAACTGCACCAACAGTGGAACACAAGGATACAAGGGCAGCCTTATGGTAGGAGCTACAAGTGAATCCATTGAATCACTTAATGAATGAATGACACACCAACAGAGGGATGAATCATTTGTATGACCAAAATGTGTCTCTAACCATAAAAGGGGAAAAATCAATTCTTGCTCCTTCCAGCCCAGGCAGAGAGAAGGCCAAGGCCAAGCTCAGCCAGAAGGCGTCAGGGGAGGGCCAGAGGTCAAAGATGAGGCTGTCACCGGGTCTGTTGTCTGGACCAGAGGTCACGACCCCGAGGAGGAACACCACAGGGAAGAAACAGCCCAGACGGACAGACAGATCCAACAGCGTGGAGGATACTCAGAACCAGACATGGAGCAGAGCAAACCAGCATAGGTAAGATGGCGAGGGCAGACCCCCCAATCTGAACAATTGAATGAATTCATCCACACACACACACACGCACACACACACACACACTGACTACCAGAATTTGACTGCATAGTCAAATTGGCATTAGATTAAAGGCTAAGCCCTTCACTAGCCTACAATAACATTTTTTAGTGTTTGGGCACTGCCATTGCCTCTTCTACGAGCTAATTATCCAAATCAAACTAAACTTGCAGATATTTTTTAATATTCAAAATGAATGGCCCCAGTGGCCCTAAACGAGATGTGTGTTTATTATTGGAGAGCCACATTTCAATATATTCAGTATATTTTAAATAGTTCATTTCTAATATATAATAAAAGGAGTAAGGCCCCAGGACAGTCCCCAGGGAAACACCACATCCTATTTAACTTTTTAAATCACTGTTTGGCGGCTGCTCCACTGAAACCAATTGCTTATAATTTATAGAGCAAAATTCATTGATCATTACAGATCAGGTAATGATCATGATCATGTACTTGTTCTTAAATAACTGAAGTGTAAATCAATTGTTTCAACTTAAGAGTGAAATTTTAAGGAGCACAATTGTAAGAACCTATTTCTTGACTGGTAACTATATATCATAACTTACATGTCACTTCTTATTGATAAAACTATTAAAATTAACATTAAGACAACATGTTACCTAGTACTGAGGGCTGAGAGGCTCCAGTGGCTCACTGAGCTTCTTGGCAGCCAGCCACTGAACACTGTCACTCCCACATCTGTTGTGAAAAATGCTCAGATTGAGTAGAAGCCATGCCAAACTGGCTGCTCAGCTTGACGCTTGGCCAATTAGAAAAAAACACTGACTGCTTTTCTCCTTCAATCCCTTCTTCTCTCACCCTTTCCATTTTTAAGTTATCCGCATCCAAACAAGTTCAGTTGAATCCATGCTGTTTTCAATTATTTCACGCTGTCTTATATTTTTTCATTTTAACACACATTCACCTCCTGCAGCTGGCCAATGCAAACATTAACTGCTGCTGTTTGTCAAGGTAAAACTGAACTACAGCAGCAGTGCCTTGCTCACGGGTAACTAATCTGGATCTTATCATGTTTTTTCCCCACTGCAGCCCTGCAGCCAGAGAGAAGGACCAGTTGCCTCCTCCCTCCCTGGAGCATCAGAACCCCCCGAGGCCACGAAGCAAACCCCCCAGTGGGAAAACAGCCCCCAGGAAAGAGCCTCGCAGTGCTACCAACTCAAACAACAACACAGTGACTCCACCAGCTGCTCTACAGCAAACCCCTGTGCCGGTACCTGCTGTCAGTGTAAACCAGGTTAGTTTGTATTGGTGGGATGTGTGTGTGTGTTTGTGGGGGGGGGGGGGGCATCGAGAGTTTGCCTGTATTTCTTCTGACTGTTTCTTCTGAATGGTTGCTCCTAACTATACTACGTATACGTATAAACGTATTAGTACGTAGTAGTATAGTATTAATAGTATAACTGTTAAAATGCCAAGTTTGACACATTGAAATGATATGATCAGAAGTGAGCGTCACCCCTTTACTGATCAACATGTGCAATATGTAAATATATGTTTAAAGCCAGTGTAACACTTTATCAATGTTTCCTGTAATTATCCGTATAGTCTGTGGATGATTTGTAAAAGTCATAATATTCCACAGGATAAAAACTGTATAACTACATGTCTATTAAGGCTCAACACTGACTGCTTTTATTTAAATATGGAAAAGAGAGAGGGGGAGTCAAAGAGACAAGCTGAATCATCACCCATTGTCTTAACCTATAAGGAGGTAACACGCTGTGGTTTTGTGACCATCAGAAAGAGACAAAGTTGGTCAAAACATTGTCATCAACGAGGAATCAGCAGGATATTGTTAAAAATGGTTTCTCTACAATGTCAGATGTGTAATGTTGAAATACCACAGGCTGAAAAACAGCCTGTAAATGAGTCCATGAGCATAAAAAAATATTGCAAATGTCTGAAATCCAGTCAGGCTGACATGAAAAAGATGAACACATGCTCATCTTTGGAAGAACAAAAGAAGTGAACATCAGTTCACACAAAGCACGCTGGAATTTATTTTGGGATGTGCCATGTTTTGATCTTTGCTGATCTTTATGACACGGGTGCCTCATGTCATTTGTATGTGTTCGCTTGGAAAAACAAATTTCTTCTTTGTTTTTATGTCTAAACTCAGCCACTGAGGATAATGAAGTGACACCCATCAGTGATACTGAAACAATGAAAAGTGCACTTTGGCAACAACAACTAGCCAACCTCAGATCATCTGTCACAGTCCAGATAAGATAAGATAAGATAAGATAAGATAAGATAAGATAAGATAAGATAAGATAAGATAAGATAAGATAAGATAAGATAAGATTTTATTAATCCCCCATAGGGGAAATCAGGGTGTTACAGGCAGCAGCAATAGTATCAGGAGTATAAAAGGAGACAGAAAGGAATAAAAAGTACAAAATTGAAAATCAATGATGTATATATATATAAATTGTGTACAACAGAGGAGGGTATAAAAATAATATTGCTAATGGGAAAAAAATGAGAATTGCACATGGTTTAAGTACAGTGTTTTTCCACTACAAGACAAAACTTTAAAAACCTGACACCTGAGACTGACATGCCTGACCCTGACATCCGCCCCCTTTTCATCACAGCATCAGTCAGCCGACAGCCGCTCAGAGCTCCACGCTGCGTCATTCTTACAATACATATAATGCTCAGCCATCAACTTATGTTTTATTTATTTATTTATTTTAGCTTTTTTCAACAATAATATGCTTCAGGAAAATGAACTAAAAGAGAAAAATGATTGAGCTTGACCTCAGCTGCTGTGTGTGACTTTAAAGATACATTATTTAAGGATAGAATGTTTTGCCTTGATACCAGTGATACCAATTACACTGAATATTGATGTAATGGTTTTGAGGTTAATTTTGATGGACTATCATTTTACATCCATGATATCATGGTGGATTCTGCATCATTTGAAGAGGTGTTGTATAATTTGATGTCAAAACCTGAAATTCCCACATTTTACGGAAAAACACCTTAACCTAAAACATCTGCAGACCTCACTGTGGGTCTTGTCATGACACCTGATCTGCTGCCAACCTTAGCTGTGCAGAACATCTGGCAAAACAGCTAATTTTAGTGCCAGCAGTGAGAACAGAAGAAGAAGTTTCCAGAAAACACTGCAAGGAAGTGCTTTTTGCCTGCAGTGTAAATGAGCATTATACAGAAGACAGGCTTTTTCTTTTTCAGCAGAACACAACATGGCGTTTATTGAAAATGGATTTTGCAGATGGCAACACGCGTTGGAATGATTCCAAAAGTCTGAGAAAACTGTCGCTTTGTGTCTGCCAAGCGAGTGGGTTTTGCTCAAAACTGAAAACATTAGTGGTATTTTCTCCATCTACCTCTGTAGCTGCTTCCTCGTGTTGATGTTGCACATGCAGTTCTGCTGCTCGCTTCCTTTTGTTTCAATGCGGTCATGGATCATTTCATGTCCAAAATCAAGAATTCAACATCTGATGGAAAATTTTGATTGGATACTAAACAAGGTCAGAGATGCAGGTGTGACTCTGCAGAGCGACCAAGAAATAAGCAGGCACAGGCTTGGTCTGATTGCTGGCACACATCCTTCGCACAAGAAAAAGTGCCAGGATGATGATGCACAAACAGCTCTGAAACAGTTTATTCACTAACAGGATAAGGCTGGGTGACATTGTAGTTTATTTTGACTCAATTCTGCTGCCATGAATTCTCACTAGGTTACCAGTGTGTATAATCCTCAGATGAAACCTAACAATGTTATATATATTAGGAACATGTTTTCAAAAACATATGTCCTCAGTAGCAACCCATGTCTTGTGCCCTTGTGCCTCAGAAATGGTAGGGAGGTCATAAAGTTGTGAGAGAAGGGCTAACACATTGTTGCTGTCAGTATTTTCATGGGATATGTTATGCCAGATTTACCCTTTGAAGCATGTAATAGCTGGAGCAAATGGAGGCGGAGAGAACAGGAGAAAAAGTATTGATGTGATTTCTATGGAAGTCATAAACCTGACTTCTGTGATGGAACTGTGATGTGATACTATACTTTGAGCATTTGCAGGCTGAAAGGTCACTGTGAGTAGTTGTTACAAATGTCGCACAGCTTTTAGAAAAGGCATCACATCATTCACTTTCCCAGTCTTTCTGAATCTAGACTGCACCAGAGAGGGGCCTTCTTTCTGTTGATGATGCAGCAATCAGAGCTGAATATCATCGCTGCCATCAGTGAGGAGACACTTTTAGTGGACACTGAATGAGCTGTGATGAAGAAACACTGTTTTTTGTGAGAAACAATTCAGAATAGGAAATGTAAAATGCATCTTGTCATTTGCATGTAACTGGTGTGCAGTGAGATACAAAATCATACGGTCAAACAGGTTTCATTTTACTTCAAAGATTAGTACAACAGGCCTGTACGGCCTCATTTGCATGACATTATCATATGTGGTAATATATATCTTTAGCCACAGTCACAGTTATTCTCATAGGTTGGCACATAGGAATGATTATTAGTAGTATTGTATTGTATTCAACTCAATGCTCTCTCCCCTCTGTCTTCAAAACAGGACAAGAGGAAACACAGAGGTCCAAACACCAGAATCACACCCAAGTCCCGAGAATTCATCGAAACAGATTCCTCCTCCTCCTCTTCTGAATGCCAGTCGGATTCAGAGGAAGCCATCAAAATCCCTGCTTTGCCACCTCAGACGACACGCTCTGCGATTAACACACAGACTCTGTCCAGCACACACATACACACGCCTCTCCTCCCATGCCTTGCCTCTGTTGGCAGTATGGGCAGTCTGGGAACATTTGGAGGGAAGGGACTTCGAGTCAAAGATGGTAGCAATGTGACCACTAATGGTAGCAGCAGTAGTAATAGTAGCATCAGCAGTGGTAGTAATGGCAGCAGTAGTAGCTGTAACTCCCTAAGCATTAGCAACATAAGCGGTTCATTTGGCACATCTGTTCCTGATCCTGGAGGGTTAGGAGGACAGTGCAAAGACCTGGAGCCCATGTCACCACCTTCCAGCATGGGACACGAGGTGCCTCTCTCCCCCCTGAGGGAATACCAAGAGATTCAGAGTTTATGGGTGAAAATTGACCTGAGTTTGCTCAGCAGGGTGCCTGGTCAGGGTTTGGGGGAAAGATCCAGAGTTGGAATCACAGAAAGGGGCGGGAGTGAAGGAAGAGACAGAGAGAGACAGGGGGAGAGGGAGAGGCCAGGGGTGGGGGACAGAGAAAGACAGAAGCAGGAAGACAGAGAGTGGCCAGGGCTGAGAGAGAGGCAGAAGTTATCCAAAGGGGAGAAACCGGAAGAAGAAAATGAGCGATTAGTGCAGGACAGAGAGAGGCAAGGTGACAGAGACAGATTAACAGAGAGAGAGAGGCAGATGGACAGAGAGGACAGAGAAAGATTCGGGCTCGGGGAGAGGGAAAGGACAACGGGGAGGGACAGAGAGAAGGTATGCCAAGGTCTGGGGGTCCTGGACAACCCCCCGGTGCAAGAGCAGAGTAATCCCAGACTGGCTGGGAGGACAGAGAGAGGAGAGAATGGAGGCAAACACAGGAGGCAGGCAGCTGGAAACATAGTGGTCCCAACAGAGAAACACACCAGCAAGAGCAAGAGGAAACATAAGGTGTTTCTCCTTTTTTACTGCACACGAGCACATTTAAGTGTCCGGCCATTCTCTTTTACACCCAACCTCCAAATCTGTGTCCTTTCTGCATGCTGTACTTAGATACTGTGCCTTTTCTCTCTTCTATGCTCCAGTCGGACCACAGTGAGTCATCAGTCAACAGCAATAAGAAGCTGCGATTGGACAAAGACTGTCAGCTCCTCCCACCTTGCATCTCTCCAATACACAACCACAAGAACAGCTCCGCAGAGTGAGTGTGAACGCATGTTACACAGCCATAGATTAAAACATGGAACAAAGGACTAAAGGAGATGATACTGGCCTGGACGTTTGACACAGTAATGTATGAGTGAAGTTCAACCCTCAATGGTTGATCAGGGTTTTATAACCTAACATTCGTCAACATTAACTTGTTTGTTTTAGTGTCAACAAAAACAAGTTGTTACAATACAAAACACGCTCCTTGAGGCCAAACCAATCTGTTTAATGTGCTTCATTCCTCTTAAAACAGTTCCAGAGCAGAGGTTTCGTTTGAAATCTACATTGCTTACATCTGTGTTTGCTTGCTAGCAGTCTTCTTCTTCAGTGTTATTGAAATGTTATTGAGGCATTTAACTGCTTAAACTGGTCTCTAGTCTCCACAAATCCCAACAAATTAACAAAAGATTAAACACTGCTCCACAGAGCTGCTCTTGGTCAAAAACTCCATGGGGTCCGTTTAACTCTCTCACACCAGAACACACTTCTTTAACACTTCTGCACATACTGATCCCTGTAATCATCTGAAGACCACCGCCTGATAATGGAAAATGTACATGGTGGAATTTTAGAAATTGGCATTGAAAAGCTATAACGGTGTTTTCTCACTGTTTCCTTGCTCTGTCTGCCATAAACGATGTGGAGGATGATTTAAACCATGTGATAGAAAAAGAATTCACCGTCATGCGTTGCTTCAGCGATGTTTGTGGGAGTGTTTTCAAACCTCGTTGGTACACGTGGAGGATAGCTATTCATGCTCATTGTGAAGATTTAAAGAGCTCTACCTTTAAAAATGACAATATGACATGACAAGATGTGAGAACTAGGTTCCAGACCATCCTCATTCCCAGGTCATCAAGTACTGATGTTTTGTTGTGCCCCACTGGGCTTCCATCTAACGCCAATGAAAACCCATTTGCAGCAACATTAGACGCTCACAGCAAGGTGATGTACTATAAAGAGCACAAAACGTCCTGAAACCACAAGTCAGCCTTGACTTATTTTCACTTAGGTGTGCTGCACAAAGCAGATGGAACTAGATAGGACGTCAGACACAGGAAGAGCGTAGAGAATCCAGTTAAGTTTCAAAATAAAACACCCTTCGCAGACTCCCGATCATACATCAACACAGACACTAGTAGAGTTTAAGCAAGGCTTAAAATTTTTAATGTAGTGATGAAGTCATTGGAGAGGCAAGTTCAATTCACACTGTGACACGGCAATGACAAATTGTGAATTTCAGCTTTCCGTGTGAATTATTAAAAACAGACTGAGCTGCGTGTCGCTATAAATAAGTCTCAACGTGAAAACAACAGAGGAAATATTTTTATAGCATCTCAGCAACATCAAAGTGTACACAGCGAGGAAGGGTGGGAGGGAAAGAGGAGGTGACCTGGACTTGAACCCGTGACATTGTATGGCAGACATCTCACAATGTCTCTTTATCCTCCAACAGGCTTTTTATGGAAGCTGTAAGCTAGATGTTGTGATCATCCTGCTCCTCCAGTTAGTATCACCTTGTTTTAATCAGTGAGGACATATTTTGACAACAGATAATTAGAAAAGACTTATTAATGAATTCGGTTTTACCTCAGGAAGGTTTTGTTTACCTTTGTAAAACCTTTATTAACTTTGCCCTCTTTTGTCGAGCACATTGTATTTCAATTAAGGCCAAATAGTCTTAACTTCTGACTGTAAGGAAGAAAAAAATGTTCCAGTCAGGTCCAGCCAGCTGGGGGACATGTCCGTGTTCGTTTGACAGGCTGAGCCACAGCAGGAGACTGAGACACAAAGGAAACAAACTTAATGTAGCCCACACGTGATGGGCAGGGTTTTGTTAGCTGTGGCACTGAGGAGTTGAGACCACGGCAGCATGTAAACGAACCAAACTGGCACTTGCAGGTACGTTTATGTGCTGTTTCGTGTGACTCACAGGAAGTAGGCCGTTGGTACGAGTCTGTCATTGGCTGACTATTTCAGTCAGCATCCTCCTCCCCTTCAGTGTGCTACCATTTTCATAGTCCCTGTCACTATGTGAAACACCAGACTATCATTGGCCAATTAGCTATCTAGCGTTAGCCGTTCATCAAAGGTGCAGGACAAGATGCATGTTCATGTTTATACTGTAAGTTCGATAAGAAGGGCACTTTAGCAGTTAAGCTAATGTTGTTCAAAGTCTGCAGCTCTTGTGTAGCACCCTGCTGTCTGGCACAAGCGTTCACACCATCCTTGACAACTGGCTAATGTGACTGCATTTACTTTACAGTGAAGAGGAAACTGAACTTTTCACCACAATTTCAACAGCACCTGTACAGTCTCATTTTATATTCTTGGTTTAGTTGGTCCATCGAAGCTTTAGTAGCCTAACTGCTGAATGCGGTGCATCTGTATGTGCAAAATGTTCTCCAAGACTCTGCTCCAGTTTGCCTTCAAGCCTGACTCAGTTCACGTTCGAGTGGCTTTTCAGGTGCCTCCTCAGGTGGTTCAGCATGTGCTGCTTCAGCACACTTCCATCAGAGAAGGCTGTCCCACGCTGAGAGCACACATTACTGCTTTCTGACAAGATTTGATTTGCGGTGTGGAAACAGGTTCACAGTCTACACTGACGGATACCTAATAATATTCCCAGAAATTAATAATGATGAATAAATTATAATAAAATCTACATTTCTCCTCTATGTTATCAATTCTCTTTTCAAAGGAGAACACAGAGCAGATATGCATGTAGCAGAAAAGAAAAGCAGCTTCATTTCAGCTGGACTTTAAAGGCCACAAATCTTCCCACCTGCATTCTGTTGAGTCATTGGAAATGTGTTCCAGATGAATATTTGGCAGGTATACTGTGGTGATTTTGTGCTACGGGGGTGTACATTTCTTAACTTATTATCCCTTTAAAAGAAGTATGAGAGCTCTCACATCCTTTCCTGCACACACACCGGCATCCACTTACAGACAGACACACACAAATGCATGCAAATTAGCATACTCATGCACACATCAGTTATGCTGCACACAGACACAAATGCACACACACATCCTCACACTTTCACACACACACGACAGCAACTAATTAGTCTTTGTCTCCCTGGTTTTGTGTATTATCACTAATGTCGGGGCTCAGGGCGTTGTTCTGCGAGCTCAGCAACTTTTCTCGCTGCATCAAACCCCCAGAGTTTCCAGGGAGAGGAAAAACATAAAAATATTATCTGTTGTGCTGCAAACAATATGAGTCACAAGAGCCACAATAAGGCAGCTGAGGGAGTAATCATTGATGCTCGAGCAGGGAAGGTAAAATTACAACAATTTTAGAAGGAAAATATTATTCAGCATTTGCAAATGAAGTCACAACAAAATAGTCAGACATTGTTCGCTGAGCTTATAGAGGCAGGATTTACATGCTGGATGGCATTAAATGTACTTTTTTTCATTCTAGAGAGGCTCCCTCCTCGGGTGTTTGGAGGTGCGAAAGGAGCTATAGATGGGAGCAATGAGCAGAAAGTAGTAACAATAATAGCATACAGTCTAACAGGAGGATCTTAGTAAGTCCAAGGTGAAGTAAGTCCATGAAAAACACAGCACTTCAATGGGAGCAGGTGCAGTTCGAGTTTGGTCGGCAGCTAGGAGGAACTGTGAGTGAGACAGCTTGAAAGATAGTGGACAGCCCCTCTTTTAAACGCAGCAAACAGGTAAACGGCAGAACTTTTGGACCCTGACAGTCTGTAAGGAGGACTCACATAAAAGAAAATCATATTGAAATTATACTTGATTACAGCAGAATCCTCAAAGCACATGTATTTCTATTCGCTGAGGGACACGGGGTTACACTGCAAAGGACAAACGTAATAATTTGAATCATGAAAGTTTACTATTGTATTTTTGGGTTTATGTATGGTGAGGTTACAGTGGCTTTGGTGTTCGTGGTTGTGCACTCTGACCATGTCTTAAAAGTCAAGATTGTTGTTAATTTGTCAGTTATTGTCAAGATTATTTGCGATCCTTTGTTTTAGGAATGTTTGAGGAAGTTTCAATAAGATAAACTCTTAAAGAATGTGACACATTTTAAAATGGAAAAATCATGTTTCTTTTAGGTACATCCTCATCCATCCTCATCCAATTAATAAATGTGTGTGTGTGTGTGTGTGTGTGTGTGTGTGTGTGTGTGTGTGTGTGTGTGTGTGTGTGTGTGTGTGTGTGTGCGTGCGTGTGCGTGTGTGTTCAGTAGCTCTCTCAACAGGAAGCAGTCTCGACGGCGCGATGAGAAGCTCCTTCCACCTCTCCTGTCCCCCCTCTCTGATGATCCCCCTCGTAAACGAACCTGCGACAGCAGTTCCTCTTTCGGCCAGGAGGGCGGCGCCGCTGGGATTCTGCCCTGCTCCACCTCTTCTACTTCCACTTCCTCTTCCTCACACAGACACAGGAGAGGCGAAGGCAAGGCGTCCTCGCATGTGAGAAATGGCAGTGTAAGTGCTCAGGAACACTTTTAAATGTCACCATTTATGCAAGCAAATATGTTCAAATGATAACAGAACATTTTCCAGAGAAAGGATTGATGATAACTCGGACCTGAAAATAATGCACGTCCCCCAGGTAGATTTTTGGCTGCGCTGCTTTATTGTCCACACTCTGGTATACAGTATGTTTGAGCGATAGTAGGCTAGTGGCATTATCTTCTTAGTGCAAAATTTAGCTCACCTGACACTGTTCCAAAAATAACCCGAGTTAATGGCACGCCATTTTTAAAACGTATGAATCTACAGTGGGACACACATCTCTACTGATGCGAGTCATGTTTCCTCACTTGCATTTTGTCTGAGTTTCAGGAGCCAGAATCACTAAAATATCTTAGAGTGCTTTGTTGTATGGTAGCAGGTAATGCAGTACATTCAATAAAGAACAACTGCAAGTCTATCACTAACCGTAGAAGTATTTCGAACGTGACCTAAGTACATTTAAAGAAAGTGTTCATGATTGTCTCATTCTTTCAACCCTTGCTCACAGCAGTGACAGCAAGACTGCTAATTCAGCATCACTGTGAACAAGACACAACAATAAGTAGCTGGTTGATGAAAGCCACACGTTGTAATACTAATTAATATTATAACCATGGATTGAATGCCTTCTCTACAACAGGAAATGGAGCTCCACAGCGAGAAGCCCGGTGGAGACGGTTACCATGCCAACGGACAGTCAGACTCGGAGGCGTGGTCAGAACCTTTGACGGAATTGGCCGAACCTCGCAGGCCCAGGCTGTCGTTTAGTGACACGTATGTAGAAATACAGTATGTTCCATACACACCAACATGAACAAACTACTCATGTCAGCATTGTAACAGTCATTACCAGAGTGATGTTGACGCATTAGTTGTGGAAATTTACTGGGATGTGCTCTTAGTTGATGCTTGATCTCCTTGTGCGGTCTGTTCAGCAGCATGATTTATAGATATGTCTTATTCTACCAACTCATCATGGTTGTTCATCAGACCTTGCAGACTGTGTGTAATTCTGTCGATTCTTCTATCAATAATTCCCACCATTTCCTTTGTTGGGAGTTTCCTCTTTACATGGAAGTGTGTCCTGTAGAAATGTTTGATGTATCTTGTTTCTTCATCTAAAGATTCTTATTATTTATGGGTCTCCTCTCTCAGCTGAGACGAGTAATGTATTCATGGAAGGCAGAGCGGAGATTTCTCACATTAAACACTGCATTTTAGATTAATGGCACAATACCAGAATTCTAAACTTATACCAACAATACTAGTATACTCCATACCTCTTTCAAAGCCACAGCAAAAGGAAAGTCACACATAATAGGATTATTAATAATTAAAAGTAAAGACAGTGCTGGTACAGAAAGAGTCACTGAACACAAACCAAGACAGTTCATGTCATTTAAACACATGGCGAGTACAAGTCTCCTGCAATCTCCACCACTAATTTATAGTAATTCATTGTCATGGTATTATTAGGACCCAACTGAGGTCCTGGTTTGGGCCACAGATACAAGGATCGAATGGTCCCCTGAGACTCTAACACATTCTCCTGTCTGTCTTACAACATCTAACTTGAGGCCTGATACCTCTTCACGGTGTGTGTTGGATGTTTTAAAACAGTACACTCATAGACCAAAGGAGGGCCTATGACTGTGCTGTAGGTGGGGGAGATATCTAACTCCCTCACCACTGGTCCAGTTGTGTTGAAACCTGGAAAGATGATGGATCTTGTTGCTTATTTGTCCCAAAGGGCCCCTGCATTATTCATGAAACAGCATGTTTTGTTGTTGTACTAAGGGTACACTAAGCCTGAGGTATGTATACCAAAGCAGGCTACTGTATATAACTCACTGCAAGCTACTCACAGCCAGTGATTATGTAAATCACTCCAACATGCAGCTTTTTTTACTTTTTGTTTAATGACGTGTCAGCACTAACATGCTATTTATGTTCTGCAAACGTGCTGCTTATGCTCTTCTTTCACTGCTGTTCCCAGAGTCCACAGTGCAGACTACTACATGCAGGAGGCCAAGAGGCTGAAGCACAAGGCCGATGCTTTGGTGAGATGTTCCACAACTCTGCCTGCAATCACTGAAAAAAACACGGTTACACACACACACAAACACACATTTATACCTCCATACTCTTGCATGTACAGGAAGCAAAGAGAAAGTAGGCAGATGCACACAGATGGCAAGAAAATGATTTGAAACCACACAATGTTAAAATCCAAACCCCACACTGTAATTATGTGTGTACTCGCACAGAGCTGTGTGTCATTGCTCATGTGTGTGCACAGTGAGTCTCTGAAGAATGAAAATCATATCAAGGACTGTACTGTATAATTTGTGTTATTTATTGCACCATTTGTCTCCAAGGGAACATTGCATTCAAGGACTGATGATGTCTGCAAGATTATACAATATCAAAAGAATTATCTGATCCCCCAGAACAATGAAATGAGATTTATTTAACTTGTTATTTATCTAATGTTTACACGTTGTTTCCTCATATTTATCTGGGGATTTGCATCTTAGCAGGAGATTATTCAAAGAGAAGACTGTGCGTCTGCCACAATGCCGTTAAGTCACCGCTTCTTCTGTCTCCGTCTTATTCATGTCTCCTCTCTCTCTGCCTATGCTCTTTTCATTTTTCTCATTGCCACATTTCTTCTTCTTCTCTATCCCTCATTTGCCTGTCTGCCTTTTTTCTTCCTTTCTTTCTTCCTCTCCTCTCTGTCTGTAGATGGACAAATTCGGTAAAGCAGTGAACTACGCAGACGGCGCCCTCTCCTTCATAGAGTGTGGAAATGCTATGGAGCGAGATCCGCTAGAGGCCAAATCACCTTATACCATGTACTCTGAGACTGTCGAGCTAATCAGGTACTGTGTGGATGCAGAGACAGACATGGCATTATCAAGTGAAATGAAGGCGCTTCATTTTATAAGACTGTAGCGTCTTTTGTAGAATGAAACTGATAATTCACGTGTTTTCTTTGGAAGGTTATATGTATGTACATATATACACTGTACATATATATATACTGTGGAAAGACATGTCGCAGATGCTTTGAATAGCTGAGGTAATGTCTGTCTAACACCTATTAACAATACCGTAGAGACATGGTAGAATGTTTTACACAACAGTAAAACAGAAAGCAAAGTTGAATATATTTTCCACAGCAGCCACAGCATTTACTTAATTCAGACGTGAAAGAGAGAGAGAGACAGTGTATGTGTGCTTTTGTGGGTCTCTGTTATAACAAAAAGCCAGAACCGCATCACCTCCTCGTAGTGAA